>NC_084976.1:31591607-31809107 GCF_963691925.1 Scomber scombrus | reverse complement strand
CTTTAAAAATCTCCTTTCAGTAAGGTTTTTTTCTGAGTCGCCTTATCGTTGCAGTTCCTCAGCGGTTTTACAGTATCTCAGCTTAATTTGCTCAATTCGTCATAAAATGTCCCATCCATCCATTCCAGCTGTTTTTTTTACTCTACTTTTAAAAATTCCACCAGATCAGTAAAAGCGAGTCTGGACCACGGATGTATTCAACTCTTTTAATCACTTTTTCTAATATATTGTCCAGCGAGGAAACAATGCACAGTAGAGCCCTGTTAGCCTGCCATGCTAAAAAAAAAAAAAAAATACTCAGGGGCTATGTACATGCTTTAAAAAAATACATAAAAGAAGAAGTACAGCATGCTAAAAATTTGTATGGAAATTGAAATGTTAGCATGCAAAAAACATGCAAACAAACAAAATCCACTCACAAACATGAGCTGCATCTTTCTGTAGTTTGTCTGGTGATTTTTCTATATTTTTCTTATTGTCAACAACTCTCGAACAAGTTTCCAAAGTGTGATATATCTTAGTCTTCGTTGTCCAAAAACACATCAATGAGCCGTATTTTTGGCTCAGCCCCCCCCCCCCCCCCCCCCCCCCCCTTACACAAACACACACTGCCCTGCTGCCAAAAATACTCACAGCACCAAATGTGGGTTCATACACCGCTGAAAATACCCAACAAACACATCATTCACTCCTTTTATAAACATGAAACTGTGTATTTGTGAGCTGAGAAGTCTTCAATAGGAAACAGCTGGCTCGGACCTCAGAGCAAAAGGAGGAGGGGGGGGGGATTATTAAAGAGGTATTATAAGTTTGAGATTTTTTGACATTTAGAAAAATAGCACCAGACTGACTTTAACAACCGTGTGAAAGAATGTGCCATTGATTTGTGATATTAAGAGTAAAAAAGACCATTTCCTGAGCTGAAACGTCCTCTCTCTGGATGGGGCAGTAACTCCCATGATGCATCACATTAACTCCGCACAGGAAATCAATTTGCTGTTAACGTCAGGCGTGGTTTCAGTATCAAAGGCAGCGTTTTATTACAGTTTCACTACAACGTGCTGGCCAGTTCCTCTAACACACAGGACCTGTACGACTGTTCTTGGTGCTTTTTTAAAAAACAAACAAACTGTTAACCATCTGAATTCAGTAAGAGCTTTCTTTCTATCCTGAGCTCAAAAAGCACATCAGTTACAGTTTAACACGATGCCAAAACAGAGAACAGTGTTTAAATTCAGATAAAAAAGATAAAACTTTTGCCAGAGTCTAAAGGCCGAAAAAAGTACTAGTGTGGAAATCTGCATGCACACAATTAATAAACTGTTTACCCAGATTTTTAAAAACATTTTCACAGATTAGATCAAATAAATGCACAGTTTGATGCATGGAGGAATAAACGTGTTCATGCATCAGTAAACCAGATTAGTTTTATTAATCCATGCTTGTGGTTTAACATATAAATATGCATTAAATGTTTATATTAAAGCTGCCGTTATAAAACGTTTAGATTAATAGTCATAGCAGCTATAATATAAGAGCACAGACTAATAACTGGTGTCAGACAAATTGTGAAAATACTGTAAATACCCTGAATGCTTCACTTAAAGACTAAAATTCACAGCATGTTCACCGTTGTATAATACTGTTACCGTTAAAGCACAATATATATCCCATAATACCTCTCCTGGCCTGATCTCCTGCATGTTGTATTATTCTCATAATTTGTCCGACTAGTTATTTGTCTGTCCTTTTTTTTTTTAGTAGGCAAGAATAACGTAAAATGATCAAACCCCTCGCAGCCCTTTTATCCTGATTTTGGCCTCACAGTTTAATTGTTGTGCACAGATTTCCACATTAATATGTTTTTGTGACTTGGCTCCGTAGTTGGAATATTTGTGCCATTGAACAGAAGTCTTCTGGAAGTAGAGCAATGTACAACGTTGGTGCTCTGAAATACAGTTTATGTTTAGTTCTACAAACATTTCTGATCGACGGACCGAATATTTGACTGAAATTAAAACATTTTTGCAGACAATACTTGATATTTGGTAAAGATACCAAAATATTTGAGAGAATATAAAAACATGTCTAAAGAAAATAAAACAGACCAAGATAACGAATATCATCAGACCCGCCAACTTTCAGCACTTTGAATACTGACCACAGATGCATTTTGGTCAGTACCCCATAAAAAATGCCTAGTCAGTCTTCTAATCTTGTTAATCCCATAGACTGTATATAAAATGGACGTAACATCCGTGACGTCGCCCATTGGTTTGTGGACTGCTGCTCGGAGGCCAATAGTATCGGATCTGAGCAGCGCCATCTTGAAAATTTCAGGTGCATGCTGGGAAAAATAAAAACAGGGATTCTACTTATATGGGCATCAGGAGGAGCATGAGGCGCCCTCCTGAACCTGTGAACCAATCAACCTGTCAATCACCACGTAGCCACGCCCTAATGCATACCCTGCTTTATCGTCACATATAAAATCAGGGAGGCCAAAATGTCCCAAATGAACATCATACTGCATTGAAGAAGGCTTTAAACTAGCGATTGAGACCATAAACACATTTTGAAAACGTTTACTGAGGTTAGAAATCAAGTGAGAAGTTGGTGAATTCTCCATTGACTTGTATAGAGACGGAAGTCCTTTTGACACCAAAACGGTCGCCCCCTGGTGGCCTTTTGATAGAATGCAGTTTGAACTTACTTCCGATTTGGCCTCATTTCAGAGGACCGGCACTACCCGCCTGGTTTTGGTCAGTATTCGGGAAAAAAATGGGCTATTCAGTCAGTCGTCTAATATTCCCTGAAGATAGTTAGCTCATTTACAAAATAAGTAAAACAACTCAAAACCACAGGATTAGACTTTGTAGTTAAATTAGTTTCTACTCTAACCTTACGTAACTAACTAATGCTGGTGTAACTTATTATTACAGTCTTCTTACTTGTTGTCAAGGTATTAAATTAGCTATGTTAGCTTGAGCGTGATTGTTCGTACCCACCAAATATAGGACAGTTTGAACTCAAAGTGCCAAATTTCAGTAGTTTAAGAAATAAAAAAATGCTGCTTACAGACACGCTTTGGTCAGTAACAAGAAAGTAGTTTGTCGGTATTGTCTTTACTTACTAAAGATAGTTGGCTGGCAAAGATTAGCGCATTAGCCACAACTTTAAACCAGTGGGATACACTTTGTAGAGGAGTAAATTAAAAGTTAAAGCCTTAGCTAAAAGGCTACGCTAGCGCAACGTTGCCCCATTGTTGATAACATCACAGGAGTCTTACTGTCTTTCTTCTCTTTTGTCTTTGTTCATTTTTTAAAAACTTTATATTAAAGGTAAACTTATATGCTAGCTTGCCACGGGAGAAACTATCAGGTAGAGACACACTATATGCTTTAAATGCAAAGTATTCATGCTAGCCTAAGTTATCTCAGTCAGTAAGTTAGTTAGCTTACTGACCTTTTAACACCATGAACGCCATGATAATGAATAATAGTGCCATTCTTATTTTAATTTGACCAGAGTTCTTTTTGCCATCTGAGTTTATTAGTTTGCAAACTTTTCACAGTTTCTTTGGATCTTCCCATTGATGTTCTACCACTTGAGAAATGTTAGTCGAACTAAAGCTTTGTTTAAATCTGTGTGCTGGCAGAAGCTTAATGAAAATCGGTGTTGTGATTTACTTGGAAACTTCCTCCTGCCATTTCCTCTTACAAATCTCTTGACGATGTGAAACTGAACCCTGTGATGTTAATCTCCAGATAAACTGCCTTACTGTTGATCAGATGCCAAAAATCTTTGTGTGATGCTTCAGATTTTGCACTTAATGTGTCTTTACATTTCCTCTGAAGGAAAAATGCACAGAATTAAAGATCTAACTGGATTACAATCTAATGAAGAATGTAGACGTTGGCCATGTAGAACTCATGTTTACTGGAGAAATTATAATAGATTTAAATAAAGGTTATAATCAAACTTCTGGTGCATCCCCTGAGACTCCTACACACCTTGTGATAGAAGCGACTAACAAGCTAATTGCAAGTCGCACTGTGAGATGGAACTAATATAACCATGTCAGACCATAGACTGTATATAAGAAATGGACGTAACATCCGTGACGTCACCCATTGGTTTGTGGACTGCTGCGCGGAGGCCAATAGTATCGTATCGGATCTGAGCAGCGCCATCTTGAAAATGTCAGGTGTGGCTGGGAAAAATAAAAACAGGGATTCTACTTATATGGGCATCAGGAGGAGCATGAGGCGCCCTCCTGAACCTGTGAACCAATCAACCTGTCAATCACGACGTAGCCACGCCCTAATGCATACCCTGCTTTATCGTCACATATAAAATCAGGGAGGCCAAAATGTCCCAAATGAACATCATACTGCATTGAAGAAGGCTTTAAACTAGCGATTGAGACCATAAACACATTTTGAAAACGTTTACTGAGGTTAGAAATCAAGTGAGAAGTTGGTGAATTCTCCATTGACTTGTATAGAGACGGAAGTCCTTTTGACACCAAAACGGTCGCCCCGTGGTGGCCTTTTGATAGAATGCAGTTTTAAGTTACTTCCGCGTTGGACTAATTTCAGAGGACCGGAACTCCCCGCCTGGTTTTGAGACACACCACAATGAAATGGGCCCAATGTGCATACATTATTTTATGATGAATATTTTTTAAGAAGTTCTAATCCAAAAGAGACCAGAGGGGAGTAGGGCTGCCACTTTTTTTTTTAAATGGGAAAACATCAACAGAACATGTAATTTGTCATTTGAATGTAGATCCCCTAACATATTCTCCATTTCCATGCAGCCCTATACGGTAAATTACTGTAAACATTTGAATGCAAGTGACTGTAAATCTGAGCATTTCTTAAGTTTTGTACATGAAAACCCAAATCACACTGGTTCAAGTTATTATCTTGCTGACATTGTCACGTTCATTCGTGGTGCCTCTGCAGTCTCACTAACAAGTTAACATTACTGTAAGGCAGCTGCAGTTTACAATATCAGCAAACTGCCTTACTTGTTAATCCATGATTTTTCCAACTATGTTGTTGAATCCTTCATTTTTCCTCTCAGAGGCTGCAGTGTCTTGATTATCTGTTTGGCACGACGCCATTTTGTAAGTCCACCAACAGTGTATTTTTTTAATTAATACAACAGCACCATAGGTGAGCTGGTTAGACTGGATTTAATTTGGACATGGCCTTACTTGGGTCCTATATAGGGTTGGGTATCGTTAGGGTAAAAATCACGATACCAGTATCAACTTTAAAGCGATACTGATACCAACTGAGGCCCTAGTCCCATATCAGATCATGTTTACTAAAACTAATGGCCCTTTTCCACTACACAGTTCTAGCACGACTCGCCTCGACTCGGCTTGCCTCGCCTCGCCTCGCCTCGCCTCGCCTCGCCTCGGTACGGTACCAGGAACCTTTTCCATTACAAAAAAGTACCTACTCAACGTGGGCGGGGTCGTCATAGCAACGGCTCCGCGACACTGCCGTGACTTCGTTTTATACGCGACACAAAACACATAAACAATGGAGGACATGGAGGCGATGGTGTACTTGCTGCTGTATGAGGCTTTCTGTCTCACACAAAGCAAGAAAAATTGAGCCATATGGCTGTAACTATGGTAACGATGCTGCCGGTATTTAAAAATGTAGGCTCATGACTCTAACTCTTCTGACCAATCAGCGGCCGGCAGTGTGTCGACGTCACATTTAGTATCGGCTCGGCTCGCTTGGAACCTCACCAGAGCAGGTACTAAAAAAGTATCAGGTACCAGGTACTTTCCCTAGTGGAAACGCAAAAAGAACCGAGGCGAGGCGAGTCGTGCTGGAACTGTGTAGTGGAAAAGCGACATAAGTGGATCTCAAACCTTTAGGGGGGGATATACAAATGTGTTTTTTTTTCAACTGTTATCTGGTGGTTCATATCTTCTACGGTGTTTTCATGATTGCTTGGGGAGTTTACAGTCAGCCCAGGACGAAAACATCTTTGCCCAAAATCAAGTGGTTCACATTGCAAAGTTGCATTTAAATGTCTGACACGAAGCTGTAAATTGTGTCTCACAGTGCGATCAAGAACAACCCAATTTGGGACTTTCTCCACATTTCTCTCACGATTGACAACTTTTTGTTTTTGACAGCCCCAAAAAAACAATCACACAGTGTGTCGGTGTCTTCATGGTGTCACAATCATTCAACTGCTGTTTTACGTAAAGTATAAATATATAAATTGCTGCATTTCACTTCCTGATATTTGTTTTAAATTTTCTGTGATGGTCCACGATGATCACTCATGCTGTGTATTTGCTGCTTCACTGTACTGTATTTTTTTATTTTGAGTCTGGACCAGTTTGAAATATTGAAGCTTTATATTTCCATTAAAGATGCACTGATAAAACTTCTTAAATGCCGATACCATTTCAAAACGACTTAAATAAACCAATCTGATGTTAATGAATATCAGGATCTGAAGCACTGGACACAAACAATTGAAATATTTAAGATTTAATCAGCATGTATTGATTTAGTTTCAAGGTTTTCTATTTCAATATTGTTGAACTTTTTATATAAACGCCGTGTTTTTTCCATCATAATCTGCCTAGTGTCCGATGTTGGTATCAGTTTTGGATTTTATTTTATTTTATTGGTGCATCCTTTATTTTTTTAAGCTAAAGCCGGGTTGTATATTGCTGCCTGGACGTTTTGCATGGACCCTGAATGAATTCTTGTTGTTCTTTAACAGAATCGGTCAATCTGGCCCATTTTTTGGTGCTGATTTTCAAAAAGAGATTAAAACTTACTGGTACTGTTAAGGGTTCAGTATGCTTTAATAACCTGGTCATACATCTTATATGTGTCTAAAGCTGGCGGGATGAAAATAGCTGATTTCTGTCCTTCCTCCCTCCTTCTCTCTTTCTTTTCTCCCCCTAGCTTCCTTCCTTCCTTCCTCCCTTCCTCTTTTCCTTTCCTCCCTGCTTCCTTCCTCCTTTCCTCCCTTCCTCTTTTCCTTTCCTTCCTTCTTCCTTCCTCCTTTCCTTCCTTCCTCCCTCCCTCCTTTCCTTCCTTCTTCCTTTCTTCCTTCCTTCATTCCTTTCTCCCTCCCTCCCTCCTTCTCTCTTTCTTTCCTCCCTCCTTTCTTCCTTCCTTCCTGCTTCCTTCCTCCTTTCCTTCCTTCCTCCCTCCCTCCTTTACTTCCTTCTTCCTTTCTTCCTTCTTTCCTTTCTCCCTCCCTCCCTCCCTCCTTCTCTCTTTCTTTCCTCCCTCCTTTCTTCCTTCCTTCCTTCCTTCTTCTCTCCTTTCCTTCCTTCCTTACTTCCATCTGTCATTCCTCCCTCCTTCTCTCTTTCTTTCCTCCCCCCTGGGCTTCCTTCCTCAATTCCTCCTTCTCTCTTTCTTTCCTCCCTCCTTTCTTCCTTCCTTCCTTCCTTCCTTCCTTCCTTCCTTCCTTCCTCCCTCCCTCCCTCCCTCCCTCCCTCCCTCCCTTCCTTCCTTCCTCCCTCCCTCCCTTCCTCCCTCCCTTCCTTCCTCCCTCCCTCCCTTCCTTTCTCCCTCCCTCAGAAAGTTGCCAAACATTTTTGGGTTGGAGCCCCCTGAAGTTTTTTGGGGTTAGCAGGTTTCAGACACTGTTTACAATCGAACAAAAATACCTCGTTTGAAGCACACTGACCCTTTGAACCACAGATATTATCTTCATTCTGGCTCCAGGCCAAACAAAACCAGACTGTTTACATTATTTATTTTTTAGCATGTATGTATTTTCTGATGCTAACAATGCTAATCTCACTGATGCTAAGTGATGTAAGGCTTTGGGTCCACTGGGAGATTTGCTGGTGAATGATCTTTTAGTTTTATAGTCTTTATTCAGAACCTTCATACGACGTTTCACCTTCTTGGTCGGACGTGTCGGTCAGTCGGGAGTTTGTAAAATTAGTTTTGGAGGATAAATGTTGCCCCCCCCCCCAAAACCCCCCCCCCCCCAACTTATGTAACCTTTGTGTCGTCCTCCCGACTGTTTTGACTGTTCCTTCTTTCCTTCCTTCCGTCTGTCCTTCCTCCCTTCCTCTTTTCCTTTCCCCCTCCCTCCTACCTTCCTTCTTTCCTTCCTACCTTCCTTTTTTCCTCCGTCCTTCCTTCCTCCCTTCCTTCTTTCCTCTGTCCTTCTTTCCTTCCTTCCTCCCTTCCTCTTTTCCTTTCTCCCTCCCTCCTTCCTTCCTTCTTTCCTCCCTCCCTCCTACCTTCCTTCCTTCCTTCCCTCCTTCCTTCCTCCCTCCTTTCCTTCCTTCCTCCTTCCTCTTTCCCTTCCTTATTTCCTTTCCTTCTTTCCTACCTTACTTCCTTCCCTCCTTCCTTCCTTCCTTCCTCCTTTCCTTCCTTTTTTCCTTCCTTCCTTCCTCCCTCCCTTCCTTCCTTTCTCCCTCCCTCCCTCCTTCTCTCTTCCTTTCTTCCTCCTTTCTTTCATCCTTCCTTCCTCCCTCCCTTCCTTCCTTCTTCCTCCCTTCCTTCCTTGACTTGAGGACAACAGGAGGGTTAACAGGTTTCTTGAGAAGATAATTGACCATTTTTTGTATTTTTTTAACATTGTCCTCTGACCCATTTTACAAACTCCTGCCTGAGTGAAATGTCTCGACTTTGTGAGATTCCCAAGAATGTGATTTGTCGTGTTATGGTGCTTGATCACGGGTCGTAGCTAATGAGCTAAAACATAAAAATAAAAAAAAGCCCAGTGGACTCTGACACCCTGATGGTTTTGATTATTCAAGGGTTTCTCTAAAGTGCCTTATTGTACCGTTGGTGTATAAAGGGACCCAAGAGCCTGCTGGCTGCTTGCTGCGAGCTAATGGGCCAAAATGAAGGAAATGGAATCACATTTACTGGCGTTGGTTTGTGCGGGTGGGGTTGAGAAATGAAGTGATTTTATTACATATTAGAAGAAAAAGATGTCCGTAGTGTTAAAAGTCACATCACAAAGAGCTCACATGACTTGTGTTGTTTTTCTACATTTTTTTAAAAGTGTGTTCAAACTACAAGTTGTGATTTGTTGCATGTTGTAAATTAAAGGCTCATTGCACCATAAATATCTCACGCTAATGTCAAGTTTGTTTGATTCTGTTAGATACACAAAACACACAAAACCAAAAAGAAACATCACAAAACTCATGAAAATGGAAATAAATATATATTTTAAAAACTATAACTAATAAATATAACGAACATACCCTCCTTCTCTCTTTCTTTCCTTCTTTCCTCCCTCCTTCTTTCCTTCCTTCCTCCCTCTTTTCCTTCTTTCCTTCCTTCTTTCCTTCCTTCCTCCCTCCTTCTCTCTTTCTTTCCTTCTTTCCTCCCTCTTTTCCTTCTTTCCTTCCTTCTTTCCTTCCTTCCTTCCTCCCTCCTTCTTTCCTTCTTTCCTTCCTTCCTCCCTCTTTTCCTTCTTTCCTTCCTTCTTTCCTTCCTTCCTCCCTCCTTCTTTCCTTCCTTCCTTTCTCCCTCCCTCCCTCCTTCCTTCTTTCCTTCCTTCCTTCCTTTTCTTCCCTCCTTTTCTTCTGACCTTCCTTCCCTCCTTCCTCCCTCCCTCCTTTCCTTCCTTCTTCCTTCCTTCCTTCCTTCCTTCCTTCCTCGACTCGAGGACAACAGCAGGGTTAAAGTATAAGTGTAAGTCTTAGTATTAATGTTCTTAGTCTTAGTATACTTCACTATACTATTCTTAAGTATATAAAATATAGTATATATACAAAAGTTGTTTGGTCAACGTGAAGACAACCGGAGGGTTAAAAAGGTAAAGGTCCTCTGATTGATCCCTGTGGAACACCAGCTGCCACTCCTGCATCTGATAAGGTAACATTTCTGTTTACATACTGGATACATTACATTTAAAATGTCACTTTTTTAAAGAGATAAATGTAATTTCAGTAATTACCTAACTCTGTATCATGTTGATGTTTTAACCACACAGGGAGACCAGCGGGAGTCGAGCGGCGTCTTGTGGTGTCTGATGGTCCGAGTGGAAAGCTTCACCGCTGAAATGCATTTATCAGGTATTTCACTTTTCCTTTAAGCAAAACCTTCAAAATGTTGTTTTTTAATGTAAAAGTCTAAAAATGACTTCAATGTGTGGTACTTAACCTTTGTGTCGTCCTCCCGGGTCAAATTGACCCCATCCTTCCTTCCTCCCTTCCTCTTTTCCTTTCTCCCTCCTTCCTTCCTTCCTTCTTTCCTCCATCCTTCCTTCCTCCCTTCCTCTTTTCCTTTCTCCCTCCCCCCTTCCTTCCTTCCTTTTTTCTTCCCTCCCTCCTACCTTCCTTCCTTCCCTCCTTCCTTCCTCCCTCCTTTCCTTCCTTCATCCTTCCTCCCTCCCTTCCTTATTTCCTCTGTCCTTCTTTCCTTCCTTCCTCCCTTCTTCTTTTCCTTTCTCCCTCCCTCCCTCCCTCCCTCCCTCCCTCCTTCCTTCCCTTTTATCCTCCCTCCCTCCTACCTTCCTTCCTTCCTTCCCTCCCTCCTTATTTCCTCCCTCCCTCCCTTCCTTTCCTCCTTTCCTACCTTCCTTCTATCCTTCCTCAGGGAGGAACCCTTCTATCCTTCCTTCCTCCCTCCCATCCTTCCTTCCTTCCCTCCTTCCGTCCTTCCTTCCTTCCTTCCTTCCTTTCCTTCTTCCTCCCTCCTTTCCTTTCCTTCTTCTTCCCTTCCTCCCTTCCTTCCTTCTTCCTCCCTTCCTTCCTTGACTCGAGGACAACAGGAGGGTTAAAGGAGCCAAGGAATCTTTCTTGTTTGTGTTGTATTTTGATTTTGTGTTTGATGCTGAAACAGGTTTATAAGTCCAGTATTTGACAGCATGGCTTCTTAGACGGGATATTTCTTGGCAGCTTATATTTAGTTTCCAGTTTGTAGACTGAAGTGTTTTCAGTCAGGAGAACATAGAGTGTGGCAGCTGCTGGAAACAAGCACCACCTCTCCTCCTGTGGTTACACTGAGTGCTGATGTACAAAGCCAAGAGAGTCATTTACCTTTCAGCTGTAAGGGCTGTAGTGGAAACTTAATGCATGACGAATATAGTCAGATCAGTGTGCTCTGAATAGCATACTACTACTCTGCAGATACTATATTTTACTATTCACATGACAGCAACAATATATCAAAGGAGCTTTTCTGAAATCTAAAGATATAAATATGTGTGTGTTTATATAATGTGGATATGAACAAATGTTGAATGGTTTAAAGTCTGTGTAACGTAAGAATAAATATGTGTTCTGAGTTTGACATACCACAGAAAAGTGTGTTGTTAACCACCCTGCCAAATTTGAATGATTAAAAAAATGCTTTAGGAAAGTTAGGAAGGGAGGAAGGAAGACGGAAGGAAAGTAGGGAGGAAAAAGGAAAGAAAAGAGGAAGGAAAGGAGGAATGAAGACGGAAGGAAAGTAGGGAGGAAGGAAGAAGGGAGGGAGGAAGAAGGAAAGAAAGGAGGAAGGAAAAGAGGAATGAAGACGGAAGGAAAGTAGGGAGGAAAGGAGGGAGGAAGGAAGAAGGAAGGAAACGAGGGAGGGAGGGAGGGAGGGAGGAATAAGGAAAGAAAGGAGGAAGGAAGGAAGACGGAAGGAAAGGAAGGAAGAAGGAACGAAAGGAGGGAAGAAGGAAGGAGGAAGGGAGGGAGGAAGAAGGAAAGAAAGGAAGAAGGAAGGGAGGAATGAAGACTGAAGGAAAGTAGGGAGGAAGGAAGAAGGAAGGAAAGGAGGGAAGAAGGAAGACGGAAGGGAAGGAGGGAGGAAGGGAGGGAGGAAGAAGGAAAGAAAGGAGGAAGGAAGGGAGGAAGGAAGACGGAAGGAAAGTAGGGAGGAAGAAGGAAAGAAAAGAGGAAGGAAGAGTTTCTGCTAATCTATGAAGTAGATGTTGAGATGTTTCTCTGTGTAAATGAACATTTTGATCTGCCAAAGTAGTTCGAATGTTTCTTCAAGAGACCTTTTAATGGCTGCTGGAAATTTCATGACAATCAATCTGATAGTTGTTTAGTGTGAACTGACCTGCAGCTGACATTACAGCACATTTAATGTTTTCCTGTCATCATATTGGTTTCCTGCAGGCAGCAACATATTCAATAGATAATGAGTCAGTAATAGAAGGTTGTGGCTTTGCTCTGAGTAATTTTGACTTAAAAATAAACTTCATCAGAGCTCTACTGTGATACTCCCCTTCACTCTGAACACAGCAGTGCAGGATTAAGGTGTGAAGGCGCTCTGCAGAGAGAGTAGAGTGTGTGTTGACTGTTTGTTTGGCTGAAGGAGGGAGGAGTGCATGCTGGTAAGTATGAGTCACAGAAGCTACTCGTCCCTCTGGAGGCCTCTTCATTTCCTGAACTCAGCTGCTGCTGCTGATGGTTCGCTGCTCCCACATCCAAAAACATGAGCAGGAGAACAAAAACCTTCATTTTCGGTCTTTAAAGTGCTTTCATGCATCAAATTAAACAATGTTGAACTAAGTGTTATTATATCTGATAGCAATGTTTGACAAAGAGACCAAAATAAGATCCAAGTTGGAACAAACCATAGACTGTATATATAATGGATGTAACATCCATGACGTCACCCATTGGTTTGTGGACTGCTGCTCTGAGGCCAATAGTATCGGATCTGAGCAGCGCTATCTTGAGAATTTCCGGTGCATGCTGGGAAAAATAAAAACAGGGATTCTACTTATATGGGCATCAGGAGGAGCATGAGGCGCCCTCCTGAACCTGTGAACCAATCAACCTGTCAATCACGACGTAGCCACGCCCTAATGCATACCCTGCTTTATCGTCACATATAAAATCAGGGAGGCCAAAATGTCCCAAATGAACATCATACTGCATTGAAGAAGGCTTTAAACTAGCGATTGAGACCATAAACACATTTTGAAAACGTTTACTGAGGTTAGAAATCAAGTGAGAAGTTGGTGAATTCTCCATTGACTTGTATAGAGACGGAAGTCCTTTTGACACCAAAACGGTCGCCCCCTGGTGGCCTTTTGATAGAATGCAGTTTTAAGTTACTTCTGCGTTGGCATCATTTCAGAGGACCAGAACTCTCCGCCTGGAACAAACCTTTATTATCCTTTAAGTGTGTTACTGAACGTTACTGTTTGAGACTTTGGGCAGTGGTGGAAAGAAACCAAATACATTTACACAAGTACTGTATTTGAGTTTGTTCTAAAGTCACTGATTATTTTAATACGAGCAGTTTCAGTGCTGTAGTTTGTTTCAAAGCCTGACTGAAATACCTTCAGGTTATTGTTTTCTCTAAGAATGGAGTTTATTTGCACAGAAACTGTCTGGAATGTAAGGTTGAACTGTCTACGTTTGGTTTAGTGAGTCATGCTACTTGGCCTTCTTGGGCTGGGTTAATGCAGCAGCAAGTTTGGTGATGACCATTTTTTATTTATTTATTTATTTATTTTCTTTAACCTTTTGAGAGCATGCTCCCTTTTTCAACTTTTCATCAAATCCAATCAAGGCTGGATTAATACCCCCATGCAGGAGCAACTGGGCACTGAAGCTCTTATTTGCAGGACATTTTTTGGTCCTGTGCATGTTCTGCTAGATAATCCTTTATCCCAAACACTCCTTGATACAACCTACCCACAATGCATTGTGGCCTGCTAAGCAATCATCACTTGTCCAGCCATCAAATTGACAAATAAAACAGTCAATCATGAGACTTA
Organism: Scomber scombrus; assembly: GCF_963691925.1. Taxonomy (NCBI): domain Eukaryota; kingdom Metazoa; phylum Chordata; class Actinopteri; order Scombriformes; family Scombridae; genus Scomber; species Scomber scombrus. The sequence goes on along the minus strand of NC_084976.1, from coordinate 31,795,394 downwards.
ACTGCCTTCGAAACTTTTATTTTAGTCTGATTGGATAACGCTGGTCTCAGGTGTGAACCGTGTAAATCCATATTTTACTTTGGACATACTAGGTTTACATCAGCAACTATAATTATCAACATCAAGAGAATGAGTCAAGCCCTGAGTTGTTTTTCTATGTAGCCAGGCAAAAAATCTCTCTTCGTTGAGGGCCCCTTTCTGCTCAAGGGCCCCTGTGCACTCGGCCAGATTTCAGATCCAGCCATGAATCCAATAGATTTAAGAGGATTAACTGTATCAAAAGCCTCGGATAAATCAATAAAAAGGGCGACCCAGTCCAACTTGTCTGATTAACAAGAAGTGTCGTCCATAACTTTTGATGTAGCCGTCACAGTGCTGTGCCCAGGTCTAAATCCACATATATACTTTTATTTTAACCTTCATGTCGTCCTCCCGGGTCAAATTGACCCTGTATGTTTTGACTGTTCCTTCTTTCCTTCCTTCCTTCTGTCTGTCCTTCCTCCCTCCCTCCTTCTCTCTTTCTTTCTTTCCTCTCTTTCCTCCCTTCCTTCTTTCTTTCTTTCTTTCCTCCTTTCTCCCTCCTTCCCTCCTTTCTTCTTTCCTCCGTCCTTCCTCCCTTTCCTTCCTCCTTTCCTTCTTTCCTTTCCTTCCTCCCTCCTTTCCTTCCTTCCTTCCTCCCTTCCTTCCTTCCTCCCTCCCTCCGTCCCTCCCTCGCTCCCTCCCTCATTTCCTTCCTTCTTCCTCCCTTCCTCCCTTCTTCCTCCTTTCCTTCCTTCTTCCTTCCTCCCTTCCTTCCTTCCTCCCTCCCTCCCTCATTTCCTTCCTTCTTCCTCCCTTCCTCTTTCCTTCCTTCTTCCTCCCTTCCTTCCTTGAATTGAGGACAACAGGAGGGTTAAAGGGTGTTGAGATAAAAATGGTTTCATCTGATCATTTACTTATTTCTGTAACATTTAAACTAGACATGAATGTTTAGAAATTCATGGATAGTTATTCACTTCATCATGCTGACCGTGCCTTTATGCAGAGGTGCTGCTTTGTAAAGGTCTGGGATCTTTTTTGCTTCGATAGTAAGATAAGCATTCAACTAAAAATGAAGTTACTAATAATACAAGCTTTGACTCTAGTTTATGAATCCAATCTGTATTTTTAAGGAACCATAGAACAAAGAGCATTCATCACTTAAATTTTAGTAAATTACCCCAATGAAAAGGTTTGAGGAGCCCAAATTACCTTCACAACAGGATGCACTATGATCTGAGACTGTTTGAGGAAATCTAGTATTTTTAAATATATAAAAACATAACCTGGTGAAAGTCACTGGTCATTTTGTGAATTTTAATCCCATAACCTAACCCTTCTAGCTTCGAACTTGATAGGAAGGTCTAAGGACGATGGGAATTACTGATTTGATGTGCTTTGACTCAGTGGCATGGTTTGATGTCTTTAAGGGGCTTGAAATTGACAAAGTCCTCATTCTCTATCATGATGATGCAAGACAGCAATGTGAGGACTTCTAGTTTCTCTCGGGTGGGAGATGTGAGGCATCCTTGGTGCAGATTCCCCCAGTTATTGCTGTCACTGTGGACAACAGCGAGGGAGACACACCCTTCCTGTATAACTTAATGTAGTTCATGCAGTTCCAGTTGACTTTGAGGCTGCTGTTCATTCCCTGAACTGGATGGCAAGGAACCCACAGAGTCTCAGCTCAGTCTTCCTAAGCTTCATACACTCCCTGATGTCTACACCAGCTCCATTGACAAAGAAAGTGGCCCTGTCAAATAGGTGAGGCTAGGTCAATGTACTTTGTGTGACCATGGAGGCAATGAAGGCATTTAGGGTCATCACCCCCCATCCCCCACCCACCTGGTGAGGACAGCTGGTGCACTGCATCTTTGTCCAGTTTCTTGGCAGACTAAACTAGCTAACTGTATATAAAGTAGTGTAAACTAGCTCCACCTCCAGCAGCTACAACAGTAACATGCTGCTCTAACACTGATGCTTCACTATTAATAATCTAATGATGTCATAATAATAATATATCAGTCAGAGGACCAAACCACTAATTTACTGTAATACTGCATACTACATCACTATAATACTGCAGTACTTTACTGTAATACTGCATACTACATCACTCATAATACTGCAGTACTTTTAATGTAATACTGCATACTACATCACTCATAATACTGCAGTACTTTTACTGTAATACTGCATACTACATCACTCATAATACTGCAGTACTTTTACTATAATACTGCATACTACATCACTCATAATACTGCAGTACTTTTACTATAATACTGCATACTACATCACTCATAATATTGCAGTACTTTTACTGTAATACTGCATACTACATCACTATAATACTGCAGTACTTTTACTGTAATACTGCATACTACATCATAATACTGCAGTACTTTTACTGTAATACTGCATACTACATCACTCATAATACTGCAGTACTTTTACTGTAATACTGCATACTACATCACTATAATACTGCAGTACTTTTACTGTAATACTGCATACTACATCGCTCATAATACTGCAGTACTTTTACTTGTAATGGAGCATTTTTACACTGTTGTATTGGTATTTTTTTACTTAAGTAAATGACGTGAATATTTCTTTTATCTATACATCTTGCCTTGTTTTATATTTATGAAATGAGTACTAACATTTGGTATATACAATGTATGTTACGCATGTTAAATAAATATAAGATGTGAATTTATAACTTCTTTTGCCATTTTTTGAAGACATTATAACTGAATGTTTCGCAGAGAAACTTTATCCAGCTGCATCAGCTTTATCAGATCAGCAGTGTCTCTGGTTTTCTAGAGAAGTTTGAAATCGTTCAGATGAAGGCAGAAAGTGTGATTGAACTGCAAATAATGTTCACTGCTTTTTTCCAAATCAAAGCTTCAGTTTTTATGGAAACCAGAACAAGGGAAAAGGACGAAATGTTAGAAACTACCACCACAAATATATAAATAAGGTTTTTTTTAAAATTAAATTGTCATTTGTCATGACCTTCCACAACAAACCATATCAGTGTTTTTGATTTATTTAGATTTATTTTAACGTACTATTATTATTATCATTATCATTATAATTATTACAAATATGTATAATTTGCACCACACAACACAATGATGTTTTATGTGTTTAAACTGTGATTACATCTAAAATGACCAAAAATCACAGAGGTTTAACATGATCTGAACTGAGGAGAGATCGCCACCTGCTGGAGGAAACATGCCACTGCTGGTTCAGCTTTTTCTATTTCAACTGTTCAACCAAACTAATTATCTCTGTCTGACTGTCTAGTCAAAAGATCTGAAGTGGTAAAAATATCAATTGCCAGGTCTTTTTGCTCTCTCACCATCTCCACATTACCTACAACCATCATGGTCTGGTTACAACAAGCGGAACCAAAGACACACGATCCTGCTATCGGAAGCTTAACACTGTCACACCACACGTTAGCCTGTTGGTATTGTGTTTGGAAGAAGTCTCTCTGCATTACACGGAGACATTTTATTTGAAGCAACAATGACTTCAGCTCAGCGTTTGAGAGAGTTAATCAACGAGCGACTAACTGCTGCTGCTGAAGAAATATTCCGAGATTTTCAAACAACTATCTCAGAGTACGAAGAAGAGATCAACCGTCAGCGCAGACTGCTGGATATCGTTTGGAAACCTGAAATAAAGCTACACAGAATAGGTCTGTAAAACTTTAATTATTATAAAATAAACTAGAACAGCTTTATATACCACCGCAGTGGGTAAAATATGTAGGTTCAGTTAATGCTCAGGTTTCTACAACACTGAAGTCAGTTTCTGTTTGGGAGTTAAGGGGAAAGTTAAGGAAACATAAATACTGATATTTAGCGGCTGATTCTCTGTTTTTTTCATAACTTAAGTTTGAGAAAAAAAGTGTTGGTAGCAAAAGTTTTAACACGGTGTATAAAATGCTTATGAGCATTGATTAATGGCTCAATTGATGTTTAATAAATCATTCATTACTACTGTAGTGGCGATTTGTCCTCAAATAAATAAACTCAATTCAAATGGCTACTGAGGCACCTCGGTAATGAATCTTAGGCAGGGGGAAAAGGTGCATTGTCCAGGTAAGCATAGCGTTTATTTAGTTTATTTTACTATTTTGGCAAGCAAACAAAGAAAAATGGCGTCTCTCTTGCTCTGGTAAACAGCTGTATGCCCTTCCCGGTGCCTGCTGCTCCTCTACCTGTAGCCTACCTATAGAAATACATTCACCTCTGTGCTCCAAGCTGCCCAAGTGCCCTGAAACAAAAGCATTAACGAGTACTCAAAGTCCGCTGAAGCCCCGCCCCTTACCAAGTGTCATCTGTCAATCAAAGTCACCACCTCTACCAGAAATATGGACGCTAGGTCTGAGAGCTTTCTGCTGCTAACTCAACTGCTAGCTCGGTGGCTAACTCGGCAGCTAGCTCGGCAGCTAACTGGCTACCTGTATACTGTAGTAGTAGTGTGCGCTGAATGTATTTATACCTCTACAGCAGCAGGGGCGGGTTTATGCCCCGGTAAGGCGGCAGTGATTTTCAGATCCGCCCATTAAATCCAGACACAGAAATCTTGAAACACAGTTTGTGAAGCCTAGCTCCACAACTCAAATCTAAATGGTTGAAATGCTTTTTACACCTTTTTTAGAAATACATTTATGACCTATTTAATGTGTTTAGAAGAAAATGTCTGAATTCACTTTACACAGTCTTTAACATTTCATTATCAACTTTAACAAAAAATAACAAATAGCTCCAACAACTACTCTATAAATCATTTATAAGCCATTGATAAACATGATTTTGAGTTGACCAGTTGTGAAAAATCCTTTTTTTGTAAACCACCATAACATTTACTTTATCTCATTCTTTAGAGAGATACGTGCTCTGTGCTTTTTTGAGGTGGTACTAGAGTTTCTCTTCAGTCTTTCCTCTTTGTCCTTCCAGAGCTCCCACAGCAACATGTCTATGAGGAGGAGGAGGTTCTCACTGACCAGCAGCTCTGTGACCAGGAGAGGAACTCAAGTCTGGACCAAGAGGAATCACAGCCTCCACAGATTAAAGAGGAACCAGAGCCTCCACAGATTAAAGAGGAACAAGAGGAACCAGAGCCTCCACAGATTAAAGAGGAACAAGAGGAACCAGAGCCTCCACAGATTAAAGAGGAACCAGAGCCTTCAGAGATTAAAGAGGAACAAGAGGAACCAGAGCCTCCACAGATTAAAGAGGAACTAGAGGAACCAGATCCTCCACAGATTGAAGAGGAACCTGAGGAACCAGAGCCTCCACAGATTAAAGAGGAACAAGAGGAACCAGAGCCTTCAGAGATTAAAGAGGAACTCTGCACCAGTCTTGAGATAGAACAGCAGGTACTGAAGCAGAAGACAGAAACCTTGATGTGGACTCCTACTTGTGAGGAAAGTGAAGATCAGACTCTGGACTTGAGTCCTGATGAAACTCAGATTGACAAATCTACCACTTTAAAGATTCACAATAATACTTTGACAGGGAAACAGTGTTTCGAATGTGACACTTGTGGGAAATCATTTGGGCTCAAGGCCAATTTGTGCAGACATCTTAAAGTCCATACAGGTGAAAAACCATATACATGTGACACCTGTGGGAAAAGATTCTCTAAACTGACCAACTTAAAAGTCCACATTAGAGTCCATACAGGTGAGAAACCGTACCCATGTAACAGTTGTGAGAAAAGATTCTCTAAGCAGGACAGCTTAAAAGTGCACATGAGAACACACACAGGTGAGAAACCGTATCCATGTGATACCTGTGGGAAAAGATTTTCTGAGAGGAGCAAATTAAAACTACACATGACTCTCCATACAGGTGAGAAGCCGTACAATTGCAAAACTTGTGGGGAAAAGTTCAGATGTGCTACTAACTTGAAGACTCACATGAGAACACACACAGATGAGAAGCCGTACCCATGTAACACTTGTGGGAAAAAGTTCAGATGTACTACTTACTTGAAGACTCACATGAGAACACACACAGGTGAGAAGCCATACCCATGTGACACTTGTGAGAAAAGATTCTCTACGCTGAGCATATTAAAAGTGCACATGAGACTCCATACAGGTGAGAAGCCGTACCCATGTAACACTTGTGAGAAAAGATTCTCTACGCTGAGCATATTAAAAGTGCACATGAGACTCCATACAGGTGAGAAGCCGTACCCATGTAACACTTGTGAGAAAAGATTCTCTACGCTGAGCATATTAAAACTACACATGACTCTCCATACAGGTGAGAAGCCATACAATTGCAAAATTTGTGGGAAAAAGTACAGATATACTCAGCACTTGAGTAGACACATGAGTACTCACGCAGTGTGAAAAGAGTCTGTCGGATGCCACATTTAAAAAGACTGAAGAATACATTGATGGCAAGTGTTCACCAACATCTTTGTAAGTTAATGTAAAAAAATTCCCCATGAAGAGTTCAGAACATTTTCATGTAAATTGTACATTGTCAACAACACTGTCAAGTTTTGTTTGTCAGGTTTTTGTTCTACATTAAGAAAGAAAATCATTATGAAATACAATAAACCTCAATTTCACCTTCAAAGACTGCAGGACTGGCTGTGTAGTGGGGAGTAATCTCATTAATCATCTGGTGTATGCTGATGATTTAGTCGTCGTATCTCCTTACAGTGCTGGATTACAACAACTGCTCAGAATCTGCTCAAATGATGGTATGCAGTATGACATCAAATTCAATTCTAAAAACAATGTTGTCATGATTGTTAAAACCAAGGAAGATCAGAATGTAATGATAGGTGTTTCCATAAGTTACCACTAGGTGGCAGTGTAACCATAGGCCATTGTAGGAAATTGTGAACAAGAAAAGGACATGTTGAAATCAGTCGGGGAGTTCTGGTCCTCTGAAATGATGCCAACGCGGAAGTAACTTAAAACTGCATTCTATCAAAAGACCACCAGGGGGCGACCGTTTTGGTGTCAAAAGGACTTCCGTCTCTATACAAGTCAATGGAGAATACACCAACTTCTCACTTGATTTCTAACCTCAGTAAACATTTTCAAAATGTGTTTATGGTCTCAATCGCTAGTTTAAAGCCTTATTCAATGCAGTATGATGTTCATTTGTGAAATGTTGGCCTCCCTGAAATTATATGTGACGATAAAGCAGGGTATGCATTAGGGCGTGGCTACGTCATGATTGACAGGTTGATTGGTTCACAGGTTCAGGAGGGCGCCTCATGCTCCTCCTGATGCCCATATAAGTAGAATCCCTGTTTTTATTTTTCCCAGCATGCACCTGATATTTTCAAGATGGCGCTGCTCAGATCCGATACTATTGCTTTCCGAGCAGCAGTCCACAAACCAATGGGTGACGTCACGGATGTTACGTCCATTTCTTATATACAGTCTATGGTTGAAATGAAGTGAACAATAAACAAGCTGGCATAGCTAGCATAATGTTACAAACTGGATATGTTTATTTTCAAGAATTAAGAAACATTACATTAAATGTAGTGAGCACATCATCAGGGCTGACCTGTATGATGATGATGATGATTATGTGCAGCATCGATGTTACAGAATGTATGCACAAACAAATATGCTGGTACGCAAGTTTCACATGTGAACGGATGATGTAAAGACCGCTCTTCTTAAAGCATATTGTACTCCACTCTACAGCCCATCTTTGGGGCAATTACAGCAAAGCAAATTGAAGAAGCTTCAGGTTGCATTCAATGATGAATTTAGAATTCTGCTTAAACTTCCAAGATGTACGAGTGCTAGTCACATGTTTGTTTTTAACAATGTCCCTAACTTTAATGCTGTGTTAAGGAAGTTAATGTACAGATTCATGGTTTGGTTATATGAATAAAAAAAATGAAGTTATGATGGCATTAGCCAAGCCTACACAAGGTGACACAAAATACTCTTCTTGTTTTTGGAAACATTGGAACACATGTCTGTTTCTGTTTTAACTCCATATATATTTATACTGTCTTGTCCTTGTGTTGTCTTGAGCAGTAAGCAACAAACACGGTTTAAGCAGTGTGCGACTACCTCGAGCACCACTTTATTCTGTCTCCGGTCTGCAGTCAGGGGTACTTGGCTCCTGTGGGAGTAACATGGGCTTGAGTTAGAGGTTTCTTACTGAACCTGGTATCGTAGTGCCACCTATGGTCACAAAATGGAATAACAACAATATGTAATGTTTGGGAGTCTAACTTAGAAAGTAAGTAATTAGGGCCCGAGCGGCGACTACAAGTCGCCTGGCGAAAGCCCTATTGAAATTGTAATGTTTATTATTATTAGGGCCCGAGCGGCGACTGCAAGTCGCCTGGCGAAAGCCCTATTGAAATTGTAATGTTTATTATTATTATTATTATTATTATTATTATTATTATTCTTCCGACATTTCGTGCCCCAATTTCGCCCCTTTCCCAAATGCGAAAATGCTTATACTTTTGCACGGACGTCCGGCCTCATCAGAAATTCGATATTTTTGGGTGGTCGCACATGGTCGACGCAGAATGGCGGAATAGCGCCCCCTACAAAGTCCAAAAATGCCCATAGGGAATTTTACTAACTTTGTCCTATGCTCACAAAATTTGGTACACATATGTATTATACCCACATATGCAAAAAAGCCTCTTGACCTCATGACCTCAACCCAACAGGAAGTCGGCCATTTTGGTTTTGATTTTTCCCGCCTAAAATTAACTCCTCCCACAGCGTTCGCCCGATCAAGTTCAAATTAGGTACGCAACATTTCCAGACCTAGCTGAGCTTAAGTTGTGCTCTGCGCATCCGTAGGTCAAAGGGCGTGTCTGCCAGGGCTCAACTAACTTTGGCGTGCTCGCCATGTACATACGAGTGGCTCTCACGCCCACATACTTCATCCAATCAGCTTCAAACTTGCTGGACATGATGATGGCTCCGCCCTGAACGTCCCGATATATTAACTTCCCACGTAACTCATAGCGCCCCCCGGTGGTAACAGGAAGTGAACTTAAATTCATGAAAAATACATAGTTGACCCCATCAACTTCATTCCACTTCTAAAACATGCAGAACCAGTTGGTGAAGCTACATTATGAACACTGTGAAGCTACGAGTAATGGCGTCCCTGTGGGGGCGTGGCTACCATCAATTCCTCGCCATGAAAATACGTTTGGCTTTTTGATGGCTTTATTGAACACGTATCATCATGAAAATTGATACACAGGTCCAGGGTGGAGACCTCTTCCATCTGATAGGGGTGTCGCTCATGTCGCCACCTAGTGGAAACAGGAAGTGCCATTTTTTGCATCAACATTGTCAGATTTCCACGAAACTTCACATGTGTGATGAGGGACTGACCCTGAACACACCTGCATGCATCCCATTACTGCCCCCTGGTGGATGAACCATCAACTGCTCATAACTCCCTCATGCTTTGTCCCATTTCCACGAAACTTCACATGTGTGATGAGGGACTGACCCTGAACACACCTGCACGCATCCCATTACTGCCCCCTGGTGGATGAACCATCAAATGCTCATAACTCCCTCTTGCTTTGTCCGATTCCCCCCATCTTCACATGAGTGATGAGGGGCCGCCCCTGAACGCACCACACCACATGTGCTGACTGCCCCCTGGTGGATGAACCATTAACTGCTCATAACTCCTTCATGCTTTGTCCAATTCACTCCAAACTTCACATGACTGATGAGTGTCCGCCATGAACACACCAGACCACATGTGTAACTACCTGTGACTGCCCCCTACTTGATGAACGAAACATTGCATTTTTGGCCTCCTTCCAGGTTTTTTCTCACTTTCTGCTTCACGCCACAGCCCTGCCATGCCTCAGGCCCCGCGGTGGCATGGGTGAGCGAGGGCCCGCCATCGCCGCTTGCGGCTTTAATTATTTGTTTTTTTAAATGAAATGAAATTTTAAAAAATAAGTAGTTTTTAAAAGATACTTTTTAAAGTACTTTTTAAAGATGTCTCCTGACATTTAGAGCTACAATAACAAGTTAACTCACAGTCAGGAGAAATCATTAGTGCCTAGTTTGTTAAGTATCTTGGCTATCATACATCAAGTTGCAACTATGTGCAAGTCCAGACTACTGGCCTTGGCACATAGTTGGTGTCCGGGAGGACGAGACTTGGCATCCCAGTGCTTCACATAAGATAAGGTACACACTGGAACACAGCGTTGACTCCAGGAATCAATGGCTGATATGAGGGTTGACCTAAACTGTTATAAGTGAACATTCCCCTGGTTCGTGGCAGACGTGAGGATCTCCTTACAGTTTGTTCATTCATCCCTGATGACGTGATCCAAATATTTTACTCTGCTCACTACATTTAAAACTGGATCTGCCAAAACAAAAGAAGAAGCACGACTTAGCTTCTGATCCTCCTTGGTTTTAGCAATCATGACACATGTGACTGTGTGCTGCAGCATGAACATTTCAAACCAGGATTAAAGCCAACAGAAAGAAATCAAATCAATCACACAAAATGTATTTATTTATATTTATGTATTTTTAAAATGCATTTTATGCATCTATATTTCCATCCCTTCAAGACTTCTGATTAAACACTGACAAAGAAAATCACTGTTGCTTGAAAAGGTCAGAAGAGAAAAGGCTGAAATCAGCAGTGGCAGCTTTTCTCCAGCAGGTGGCGATCTGTCCTTAACTCAGGTGATGTGATGACATTTCCCTGTTTGTATTGCTTTAGTAGTAAAATAGTATCTGACAGTGTTGGCATGAAATTACCAGTTTACTAAATAAATATTAACGGTTGAAACTACAAAGCGACTTCCCCACAGTTCATTTTACACAATGCAATGTTACTTACTTTCATTCATTTAATTGAAATGTAGGTGATGGAGGTTATGGTTCGACTCCTCCCAGCGAATGTTTTTAAATGAAGACAAGCCCACAAATAGCTTACTTTTTTTTATTATTACAGTATTACAGTTATATTGAAATTGGTGTTTGAAACTATTTGCAGTGGTGCTCATAATGAAGGAATTTCTGAGGCAGGAAGGTGAGTCAGGGCATTGGTCACTGGTCATTGGTAAAAAAAACTGGATGAATAAATAAAGGATGCCCCATGTGCTCACTAAAAGATTAGATAATATAAAAAATTGGATGCGTGTGAAAGGATACGTCTGTGGGCTAAGAGTGAAAAACGAAACTTGACAGTGTTGTTGACAAAGTACAACTTACATGAAAATGTTCTGACCTCTTCATGGAGAATATTTGACATTAATTTACAAAGATGTTGGTGAAAACTTGCCATCAACGATCTTTTCAAATCTGGCATCAGACAGAATCTTTTCCCACTGCGTGTGTACTCATGTTTCTACTCAAATGACAAGCATATCTGAACTTTGTCCCACAAGTTTTACATTTGTACGGCTTCTCACCTGTGTGTTCTCATGTGTGTGTTCTCATGTGTGTTTTTACTGCGTTGAGCCGAGTGAATCTTTTCCCACAGGTATCACATGGATACCGTTTCTCACCTGTGTGTGTTCTCATGTGTCTTTTTACTGCGTTGAGCCGAGTGAATCTTTTCCCACAGGTATCACATGGATACCGTTTCTCACCTGTGTGTGTCCTCATGTGCACTTTTAATGTGCCCGGCAGAGAGAATCTTTTCTCACAAGTGTTACATGGATACGGCTTCTCACCTGTGTGTGTTCTCATGTGAGTCTTCAACTGCAGAGAATGTCTGAACTTTTCCCCACAAGTTTTGCAATTGTATGGCTTCTCACCTGTATGGACTCTCATGTGCACTTTTAATGTGCCCAGCAGAAAGAATCTTTTCTCACAGGTGTCACATGTATACTTCTTCTCATCCGTATGGACTCTCATGTGCACTTTCAATTGGCTCTGGTCAGAGTATTTTTTCTCACAAGTGTTACATGGATACGGCTTCTCAACTGTGTGTGTTCTCATGTGCACTTTTAATGCGCCCAGATTTGAGAATCTTTTCTCACAGGTGTCACATGTATACGGTTTCTCACCTGTGTGTGTTCTCATGTGCAATTTTAATGCGCCCAGCGTAGAGGATCTTTTCTCACAAGTGTTACATGGGTATGGTTTCTCACCTGTATGGACTCTCATGTGCCTTTTTAATAAGAACGGCCGAGAGAATCTTTTCCCACAAGTGTTACATGGATACGGTTTCTCACCTGTGTGGACTCTTATGTGAACTTTTAATTTGTTGCGCTCAGAGAATTTTTCCCCACAAGTGTCACATGTATGTGGCTTCTCACCTGTGTGGATTTTGAGATGTCTGCGCAAAGTGGCCCTTACCATAAATGATTTCCCACAAGTGTCACATTTAAAACACTGTTTCTCTGTATTATTCTGTATCTTTAAAGTGGTAGACTTGTCTTCAGTGTTGTTATTTTCTCTACTGTGATGTCTCTTCTGTGATTTTGGTTCTGCATTTCTAGTTGATCCTGAGTCTTCGTGCTGACCTCCTTTGTGATCTTGGTTCTCAGCTATGTGAGAGTTGTGAGAGAGGACCTGGTCATAATTGTTTGGGTCTGGACCCACAGAGCTTTTAACTGACATGCTGACAACATGCACTTTCTCTACCACAATCTGAGTTTCATCAGGACTCAAGTCCAGAGTCTGATCTTTACTTTCCTCACAAGTAGGAGTCCACATCAAGGTTTCTGTCTCCGGCTTCAGTACCTGCTGTTCTCCCTCCAGACTGGTGCAGAGTTCCTCCTGTTCCACTTTAATCTGTTGAGGCTCTGGTTCCTGTTTAATTTCTGAAGGTTCTGGTTCCTCCTGTTCCACTTTAATCTGTGGAGGCTCTGGTTCCTCTTGGTCCAGACTTGAGTTCCTCTCCTGGTCACAGAGCTGCTGGTCAGTGAGAACCTCCTCCTCCTCACAGACATGTTGCTGTGGTAGCTCTGGAAGGACAAAGAGGAAAGACTGAAGAGAAACTCTTATACCACTTTCTGATAAGGCATCCTTTATAGAGGCTTTATAAGCATTAATTAATTACTTGGTCAATAGATATTTAATACTTTATTAATCATTTATTAAACATTAACATTAACACATAATACATTAGAAAATAACCCTTTATTAATGATTCATAATCATTTACAAGTAATGATTATGGCACTGAACATACAGACGTCCAACAACACTGAAGTCAGTTTCTCATTTGGAATTAAGTGGAAAGTGAAGGAAATATAAATAATGACATTTAACAGCTGATTCTCCATTTTTGCAACGTTCAACACTTATGAAATGTGTTACACATCATAGTAAAAACCTTACTGCTGTTTAAACCACTTTCAAATTTGTGAAACCTTTTTTATATTTGAGAAAACAGGAAAAAGGATGATTTCAATGATATTTCTTCATCTAGACCGAACACACCAGGTCTACATCAAAAACCACTAAGCTTAGATTAACAAGGAGACTCCAGAGACTAATTAAAAACAGTAAAGTGAAAGTCGAAGTATAGCAGTTTTTATGAACAAAGCGACATGTGAATCTCTGAAAGTTTAAATAATTTGAAGACTATAAAAAATGCATTTGTGTAAAAATCAAATCATTTATGATGTTGTATAGGTCAATTCTGTTGAAAGAGTGTACATGCAGAGACACAATTAAGCCCACAATATCAAATGGGTGCAACATGAGAGTGAAGGAAATCAAGAGTATGGGAACGCAGGAAATTAAGAGACACTATGGGGAGCAGTCAGAGTGAGTTGATTTGCAAACTAGGTTTGTGGATTTAAACCAGGAAACACCTGTAACCAGCCAAGTGTTCTGGCATATGAAACTCTGACTGTAAGAATGAGGACCTTCTCATCAGTCAGTTCTTCTGTTGCAAGTAAAAGACTCAAGACTTAAATTTCATAAGTCTGCTGGAGCCTCATTTTGGCCCCAGTAAGACACGACAAGTGGTGGCATTTTATGCAGTTTAATGTTTTTTTTTCACATGATGGCTATTGAATGAAGCACTCATTGGTATCAGTATCACTTTAAGGGTACTGAGATTGGTACTGGTATCATCATTTTTCAAAAGATACCCAGCACTAATCATCTGTCAGATATGTTTCACTGTGGAGAACGATATTTTGCTCTCCTGTAGGCAAACTGTGAACTACGGAAGTAATAATATTGAACTTGAATTTTGATTTAGACCTGGTTTAATGTGTCTGGATGGAGAGATATGAAATCATCTTTTTTCTGGTTTCATAAGCAAATTAAAGGTTCCTCTGTTCTAAAGATGGCTTAAACAGCGTGTCAGTAGGCCTATTTATTATCCTCTTAAATTTCACTTAACTCCCAAACAGAAACTGACTTCAGTGTTGTAGAAACCCGAGCATTAACTGAACCTACATATTTTACCCACTGCGGTGGTATATTAAGCTGTTCTAGTTTATTTTATAATAATTAAAGTTTTACAGACCTGTTCTGTGTAACTTTATTTCAGGTTTCCAAACGATATCCAGCAGTCTGCGCTGACGGTTGATCTCTTCTTCGTACTCTGAGATAGTTGTTTGAAAATCTCGGAATATTTCTTCAGCAGCAGCAGTTAGTCGCTCGTTGATTAACTCTCTCAAACGCTGAGCTGAAGTCATTGTTGCTTCAAATAAAATGTCTCCGTGTAATGCAGAGAGACTTCTTACCGGTACAATAACAAGCAGCTAACGTGTGGTGTGACAGTGTTAAGCTTCCGATATCAGGCTCGTGTGTCTTTGGTTCCGCTTGAAAATTCTTCCCTCAGTGAGTGTAATTTCTAGATATTCTCCAGATATGTCCACTACGTTCAAGTATCTCCTGGCAGCGTCCAGCACCATCTTGACTCTTTCCAACTTGTCCTTATACTGCAACAGCATAATTCATGATCATGCCAGGTCTTTTTGCTCTCTCACCATCTCCACATTACCTACAACCATCATGGTCTGGTTACAACAAGCGGAACCAAAGACACACGAGCCTGCTATCGGAAGCTTAACACTGTCACACTACACGTGGGCACTTGGTATTATGTTTGGAAGAAGTCTCTTTGCATTACACGGAGACATTTTATTTGAAGCAACAATGACTTCAGCTCAGCGTTTGAGAGAGTTAATCAACGAGCGACTAACTGCTGCTGCTGAAGAAATATTCCGAGATTTTCAAACAACTATCTCAGAGTACGAAGAAGAGATCAACCGTCAGCGCAGACTGCTGGATATCGTTTGGAAACCTGAAATAAAGTTACACAGAATAGGTCTGTAAAACTCTAATTATTATAAAAAAAACTACAACAGTCAGCTTAATATACCACCGCAGTGGGTAAAATATGTAGGTTCAGTTAATGCTCGGGTTTCTACAACGCTGAAGTCAGTTTCTGTTTGGGAGTTAAGGGGAAAGTTAAGGAAACATAAATACTGATATTTAGCGGCTGATTTAATAAATCATTCATTACTACTGTAGTAGCGATTTGTCCTCAAATAAATAAACTCAATTCAAATGGCTACTGAGGCACCTCGGGAATGAATCTTAGGCAGGAGGAAAAGGTGCATTGTCCAGGTAAGCATAGCGTTTCTTTAGTTTATTTTACTATTTTTGCAAGCAAACAAAGAAGAATGGCGTCTCTCTTGCTCTGGTAAACAGCTGTATGCCCTTCCCGGTGCCTGCTGCTCCTCTACCTGTAGCCTACCTATAGAAATACATTCACCTCTGTGCTCCAAGCTGCCCAAGTGCCCTGAAACAAAAGCATTAACGAGTACTCAAACTAACTAAAATAATACTAATATAATAATCAAATGAATTAAGCTATATTCTTCAAAACAAACAGCCACGTGTACATAAATTAACATTTAATTATCAACTTCAACAAAAATAAGAAATAGCTCCAACAACTACTCTATAAATCATTTATAAGCCATTGATAAACATGATCTTTAGTTGCCCAGTTGTGAAATCATTTTTGTAAACCACCATAACATTTACATTGTCTCATTCTTTAGAGAGATACGTCCTCTATGCTTGTTGTCCATTTTACGATGATGATGATGATTTAGATGTGAAACACTCACTATTTCTTAATGATGTTAACCCTGATGACTAATCAGATAGCCAGTGAACACTTTATTAATGATTCATAATTATCAACAATAATAAATAATTAATAAAGGGTCATTGTGTTATTGATTTATAAAGTATTATTAAATATTTATTGACCGTTAAGTAAGTCATTAATTATTATTGCTCTATAAAGAATGCCTCATCAGGAAGTGGGATGAGAGTTTCTCTTCAGTCTTTCCTGTTTGTCCTTCCAGAGCTCCCACAGCAACATGTCTGTAAGGAGGAGGAGGTTCTCACTGACCAGCAGCTCTGTGACCAGGAGAGGAACTCAAGTCTGGACCAAGAGGAACCAGAGCCTCCACAGATTAAAGAGGAACAAGAGGAACCAGAACCTCCACAGATTGAAGAGGAACAAGAGGAACCAGAACCTCAACAGATTAAAGAGGAACAAGAGGAACCAGAACCTTCAGAAATTAAAGAGCAACTCTGCACCAGTCTGGAAGGAGTTTTTCAAACAACTATCTCAGAGTACGAAGAAGAGATCAACCGTCAGCGCAGACTGCTGGATATCGTTTGGAAACCTGAAATAAAGTTACACAGAATAGGTCTGTAAAACTCTAATTATTATATAATTAAGCAGAATAATCATAATAATAAACCGCAGTGGGTAAAATGAATACCTTTAGTTATTTGCTCGGGTCTCTACGACACTGAAGTCAGTTACTGTTTGGGAGTTAAGGGGAAACTTAAGGGAAACATAAATAATGATATTTAGCGGTTGATACTATTTCTGCAACATTTACATGTGAAAAAAGTCTGAGACATTGTAGCAAAAGATGCTGTTTAAACCACTTTCAGAATAGAGAAACCTTTAATTTGCTTATGAAACCATAAAAAAGGTGATTTCATATCTCTCCATCCAGACACATTAAACCAGGTCTAAATCAAAATTCAAGGTTTTCATGAATTACTTCCGTAGTTCACAGTTGGCCTACAGGAGAGCAAAATATCGTTCTCCACAGTGAAACATATCTGACAGATGATTAGGGCTGGGTATCTTTTGAAAAGTGACGATACCAGTACCAATCTATGTACCCTTAAAGTGATACTGATACCAATGAGTGCTTCATTCAATAGCCATCATGTGAAAAAACACATTAAACTGCATAAAATGCCACCACTTGTCGTATCTTACTGGGGCCAAAATGAGGATTCAGCAGACTTCTGAAATTGAAGAGTCTTTTACTTGCAAACAGAAGAACTGACATGTTAAACATAGTTCCCCATTTTTATAGTCAGAGTTTCATATGCCATAAAACTTTACCGGTCACAGGAGGTGTAAAGCCTCAATAAAGGATGCCTTATCAGATAGTGATACAAGAGTTTCTCTTCAGTCTTTCCTCTTTGTCCTTCCAGAGCTCCCACAGGAACATGTCTGTAAGGAGGAGGAGGTTCTCACTGACCAGCAGCTCTGTGACCAGGAGAGGAACTCAAGTCTGGACCAAGAGGAACCAGAACCTCCACAGATTGAAGATGAACAAGAGGAACCAGAGCCATCAGAGATTAAAGAGGAACAAGAGGAACCAGAACCTCCACAGATTGAAGATGAACAAGAGGAACCAGAGCCTCCACAGATTGAAGAGGAACAAGAGGAACCAGAGCCATCAGAGATTAAGGAGGAACAAGAGGAACCAGAACCTCCACAGATTGAAGATGAACAAGAGGAACCAGAGCCTCCACAGATTGAAGAGGAACAAGAGGAGCCAGAGCCTCCACAGATTAAAGAGGAACAAGAGGAACCAGAGCCTTCAGAGATTAAAGAGGAACTCTGCACCAGTCTTGAGATAGAACAGCAGTTACTGAAGCAGAAGACAGAAACCTTGATGTTGACTCCTACTTGTGAGGAAAGTGAAGATCAGACTCTGGACTTGATTCCTGATGAAAGTCAGATTGACAAGTCTACCACTTTAAAGATTCACAATAATACTTTGACAGGGAAACAGTGTTTTGAATGTGACACTTGTGGGAAATCATTTGTGGCCAAGGGCAGTTTGTGCAGACATCTCAAAGTCCATACAGGTGAGAAGCCGTATACATGTGACACCTGTGGGAAAAGATTCTCTGAGCTGGGCACATTAAAAAGGCACATAAGAACACACACAGGTGAAAAGCCGTATACATGTGACACCTGTGGGAAAAGATTCTCTAAGCAGGGTACATTAAAAGTGCACATAAGAGTCCATACAGGTGAGAAGCCATACAATTGCAAAACTTGTGGGGAGAAGTTCAGACATACTCAGATGTTGAAGATTCACATGAGAACACACACAGGTGAGAAGCCGTACCCATGTAACACTTGTGGGAAAACGTTCACATGTATTCAGTACTTGAAGAATCACATGAGAACACACACAGGTGAGAAGCCGTACCCATGTAACACTTGTGAGAAAAGATTCTCTAAGCAGGACAGCTTAAAAGTGCACATGAGAGTCCATACAGGTGAGAAGCCATACAATTGCAAAACGTGTGGGGAAAAGTTCAGACATACTCGGCAGTTGAAGATTCACATGAGAACACACACAGGTGAGAATCCGTATCCATGTAACACTTGTGAGAAAAAATTCTCTGCGCTGTGCTTTTTAAAACTGCACATGAGAACACACACAGGTGAGAAACCGTATCCATGTAACACTTGTGAGAAAAAATTCTCCACGCTGGGCATATTAAAAGTGCACATGAGAACACACACAGGTGAGAAGCCGTATCCATGTAACACTTGTGAGAAAAGATTCTCTAAGCAGGAAAGCTTAAAAGTGCACATGAGAACACACACAGCTGAGAAGCCGTACAATTGCAAAACTTGTGGGGAAAAGTTCACACATACTCAGCACTTGAGTAGACACATGAGAACACACACAGGTGGGAAGCCGTATCCATGTAACACTTGTGAGAAAAAATTCTCTAAGCCGAGCATATTAAAAGTGCACATGAGAACACACACAGGTGAGAAGCCGTATCCATGTAACACTTGTGAGAAAAGATTCTCTCGGCTGTGCTTCTTAAAAGTGCACATGAGAGTCCATACAGGTGAGAAGCCGTATCCATGTGATACCTGTGGGAAAAGATTTCGTCTCCTGAACAAATTAAAAGTACACATGACTCTCCATACAGGTGAGAAGCCGTACAAATGCAAAACTTGTGGGAAAAAGTTCAGATCTACTACGAACTTGAAGACTCACATTAGAACACACACAGGTGAGATGCCGTACAAATGCAAAACTTGTGGGAAAAAGTTCAGATGTACTAGTAACTTGACGACTCACATGAGAACACACACAGGTGAGAAGCCGTACCCATGTAACACTTGTGAGAAAAGATTCTCTACGCTGAGCAAATTAAAACTACACATGACTCTCCATACAGGTGAGAAGCCGTACAATTGCAAAACTTGTGGGAAAAAGTTCAGATCTACTACGAACTTGAAGACTCACATGAGAACACACACAGGTGAGATGCCGTACAAATGCAAAACTTGTGGGAAAAAGTTCAGATGTACTAGTAACTTGACGACTCACATGAGAACACACACAGGTGAGAAACCGTACCCATGTAACACTTGTGAAAAAAGATTCTCTATGCTGGGCACATTAAAATTGCACATGAGAACACACACAGGTGAGAAGCCATACAAATGTAAAACTTGTGGGAAAAAGTTCAGATGTACTCAGCACTTGAACACACACATGAGAACACACAGGTGAGAAGCCGTACAGATGTAAAACTTGTGGGACAAAGTTCAGATATACTTGTCATTTGAGTAGAAACATGAGTACACATGCAGTGGGAAAAGATTCTGTCTGATGCCAGATTTGAAAAGATCGTTGATGGCAGGTGTTCACCAACATCTTTGTAAATTAATGTCAAAAATTCTCCATGAAGAGTTCAGAACATTTTCATGTAAATTGTACATTGTCAACAACACTGTCAAGTTTTGTTTGTCAGGTTTTTGTTCTACATTAAGAAAGAAAATCATTATGAAATACAATAAACCTCAATTTCACCTTCAAAGACTGCAGGACTGGCTGTGTAGTGGGGAGTAATCTCATTAATCATCTGGTGTATGCTGATGATTTAGTCGTCGTATCTCCTTACAGTGCTGGATTACAACAACTGCTCAGAATCTGCTCAAATTATGGTATGCAGTATGACATCAAATTCAATTCTAAAAACAATGTTGTCATGATTGTTAAAACCAAGGAAGATCAGAATGTAATGATAGGTGTTTCCATAAGTTACCACTAGGTGGCAGTATAACCATAGGCCATTGTAGGAAATTGTGAACAAGAAAAGGACATGTTGAAATCAGTCGGGGAGTTCTGGTCCTCTGAAATGATGCCAACGCGGAAGTAACTTAAAACTGCATTCTATCAAAAGACCACCAGGGGGCGACCGTTTTGGTGTCAAAAGGACTTCCGTCTCTATACAAGTCAATGGAGAATTCACCAACTTCTCACTTGATTTCTAACCTCAGTAAACATTTTCAAAATGTGTTTATGGTCTCAATCGCTAGTTTAAAGCCTTCTTCAATGCAGTATGATGTTCATTTGTGAAATGTTGGCCTCCCTGATTTTATATGTGACGATAAAGCAGGGTATGCATTAGGGCGTGGCTACGTCATGATTGACAGGTTGATTGGTTCACAGGTTCAGGAGGGCGCCTCATGCTCCTCCTGATGCCCTTATAAGTAGAATCCCTGGTTTTATTTTTCCCAGCATGCACCTGATATTTTCAAGATGCCGCTGCTCAGATTCCGATACTATTGCTTTCCGAGCAGCAGTACACAAACCAATGGGTGACGTCACGGATGTTACGTCCATTTCTTATATACAGTCTATGGTTGAAATGAAGTGAACAATAAACAAGCTGGCATAGCTAGCATAATGTTACAAACTGGATATGTTTATTTTCAAGAATTAAGAAACATTACATTAAATGTAGTGAGCACATCATCAGGGCTGACCTGTATGATGATGATGATGATGATTATGTGCAGCACCGATGTTACAGAATGTATGCACAAACAAATATGCTGGTACGCAAGTTTCACACGTGAACGGATGATGTAAAGACCGCTCTTTTTAAAGCATATTGTACTCCACTCTATACAGCCCATCTTTGGGGCAATTACAGCAAAGCAAAAATGAAGAAGCTTCAGGTTGCATTCAATGATGAATTTAGAATTCTGCTTAAACTTCCAAGATGGACGAGTGCTAGTCACATGTTTGTTTTTAACAATTTCCCTAACTTTAATGCTGTGTTAAGGAAGTTAATGTACAGATTCATGGTTTGGTTATATGAATAAAAAAAATGAAGTTATGATGGCATTAGCCCAGCCTACACAAGGTGACACAAAATACTCTTCTTATTTTTGGAAACATTGGAACACATGTCTGTTTCTGTTTTAACTCCATATATATTTATACTGTCTTGTCTTTGTGTTGTCTTGAGCAGTAAGCAACAAACACGGTTTAAGCAGTGTGCGACTACCTCGAGCACCACTTTATTCTGTGTCCGGTCTGCAGTCAGGGGTACTTGGCTCCTGTGGGAGTAACATGGGCTTGAGTTAGAGGTTTCTTACTGAACCTGGTATCATAGTGCCACCTATGGTCACAAAATGGAATAACAACAATATGTAATGTTTGGGAGTCTAACTTAGAAAGTAAGTAATTAGGGCCCGAGCGGCGACTGCAAGTCGCCTGGCGAAAGCCCTATTGAAATTGTAATGTTTATTATTATTAGGGCCCGAGAGGCGACTGCAAGTCGCCTGGCGAAAGCCCTATTGAAATTGTAATGTTTATTATTAGGGCCCAAGCACTACAGTGCGAAGGCCCTATTGTAATCGTAGAGATTATTATTATAGAAAACAAACGCTTTTTTGACAGCCTAAACGTGCCCCAAAACTCACGAAAATGTGCACGAACATCAGACCCGGGGAAAAATTTGATATTTTATGGTTTGCCAAAATGGCCATCGCAAAATGGCTCAATGGCGCCCCCTAACGAATATAAAAATGTGACAGATTGACGTACATGAACGAAATTTGGAATATATATGTATCATGTCCAGACGCACAAAAAAAGTCTCTTGGACCCATACCCTCACTCCAACAGGAAGTCGGCCATTTTGGAAAAATATGTGCGATTTGGCCGTTTTCCACGCCTCGTATTTTAACGAACTTGTCCTAGGGATTTTATCCGACCGACTTCAAATTCACTCAGAAACATCTTGAGACAAAAGTTATCAAAAACTTTCTGATTAGGGATTCGGTTTGGGCGTGGTGGTGCCGACAATTTCCTTCGCCATTTGATCCTTCGCCAAAGAGCAGGAAGTCTTTATAACTCCTACAGACATCGTCCGATCTACACCAAATTAATCATGCATGTAGAGGGTCCTGCCTTGAACACGTGTATGCATCAATACTGTGTTAGCTCCATAGCGCCACCTACTGGATACAATAGCGCCCCCTAGAAAAATAATAAAAAATTGAGCCCCTCAATTTAGATTGACATAGATTAACGAAATTCGGTACAAATATGTATTATGTAAAGACGCACAAAAAAAGTCTCTTGGACCCATACCCTCACTCCAACAGGAAGTCGGCCATTTTGAAAAATATGTGTGATTTTGGCGATTTCCTCGCCTCGTATTGGAACGAACTCCTCCTAGAGATTTTATCTGACCAATTTCAAATTCACTCAGAAACATCTTCAGACATTGGAGATTAAAAGTTATCAAAAACTTTCTGATTAGGGATTTGGTTGCTTCATGCTGATGTGAGGAATTTTGCCATTTCGCCATTTAACAGGAACTGCTGGCCAAATGGGGGTATGCACCCCGTAGAAGATTAAGAAAATTGAGCCCCTCCCTCCAGATTGACATAGATTAACAAAATTTGGTATATATATGTATCTCTAAAGACGCACAAAGAAGTCTCTCGGACCCATACCCTCACTCCAACAGGAAGTCGGCCATTTTGAATCGAATTTGCGATTTTGGCGCTGTTTGTTTCCATTTGACTAAGAAGATGCGTTGCGCCAAGTCTCGCTCATTAGTGGCGTGGCGAGGGAGCTTGGGCCCGGTCATCGCTGCTTGCAGCTTTAATTATTATTATTATTATTATTATTCTTCCGACATTTCGTGCCCCAATTTCGCCCCTTTCCCAAATGCGAAAATGCTTATACTTTTGCACGGACGTCCAGCCTCATCCGAAATTCGATATTTTTGGGTGGTCGCACATGGTCGACGCAGAATGGCGGAATAGCGCCCCCTACAAAGTCCAAAAATGCCCATTGGGAATTTTGCTAACTTTGTCCTATGCTCACAAAATTCGGTACACATATGTATTATACCCACATATGCAAAAAAGCCCCTTGACCTAATGACCTCAACCCAACAGGAAGTCGGCCATTTTGGTTTTGATTTTTCTCGCCTAAAATTAACTCCTCCCACAGCGTTCGCCCGATCAAGTTCAAATTAGGTACGCAACATCTCCAGACCTAGCTGAGCTTAAGTTGTGCTCTGCGCATCCGTAGGTCAAAGGGCGTGTCTGCCAGGGCTCAACTAACTTTGGCGTGCTCGCCATGTACATACGAGTGGCTCTCACGCCCACATACTTCATCCAATCAGCTTCAAACTTGCTGGACATGATGATGGCTCCGCCCTGAACGTCCCGATATATTAACTTCCCACGTAACTCATAGCGCCCCCCGGTGGTAACAGGAAGTGAACTTAAATTCATGAAAAATACATAGTTGACCCCATCAACTTCATTCCACTTCTAAAACATGCAGAACCAGTTGGTGAAGCTACATTATGAACACTGTGAAGCTACGAGTAATGGCGTCCCTGTGGGGGCGTGGCTACCATCAATTCCTCGCCATGAAAATACGTTTGGCTTTTTGATGGCTTTATTGAACACGTATCATCATGAAAATTGATACACAGGTCCAGGGTGGAGACCTCTTCCATCTGATAGGGGTGTCGCTCATGTCGCCCCCTAGTGGAAACAGGAAGTGCCATTTTTTGCATCAACATTGTCCGATTTCCACGAAACTTCACATGTGTGATGAGGGACTGACCCTGAACACACCTGCATGCATCCCATTACTGCCCCCTGGTGGATGAACCATCAACTGCTCATAACTCCCTCATGCTTTGTCCCATTTCCACGAAACTTCACATGTGTGATGAGGGACTGACCCTGAACACACCTGCATGCATCCCATTACTGCCCCCTGGTGGATGAACCATCAAATGCTCATAACTCCCTCTTGCTTTGTCCGATTCACTCCAAACTTCACATGAGTGATGAGGGGCCGCCCCTGAACGCACCACACCACATGTCGACTGCCCCCTGGTGGATGAACCATTAACTGCTCATAACTCCCTCATGCTTTGTCCAATTCACTCCAAACTTCACATGAGTGATGAGGGGCCGCCCCTGAACGCACCACACCACATTTGGTGACTGCCCCCTGGTGGATGAACCATTAACTGCTCATAACTCCTTCATGCTTTGTCCAATTCACTCCAAACTTCACATGACTGATGAGTGTCCGCCCTGAACACACCAGACCACATGTGTAACTACCTGTGACTGCCCCCTACTGGATGAACGAAACATTGCATTTTTGGCCTCCTTCCAGGTTTTTTCTCACTTTCTGCTTCACGCCACAGCCCTGCCATGCCTCAGGCCCCGCGGTGGCATGGGTGAGCGAGGGCCCGCCATCGCCGCTTGCGGCTTTAATTATTTATGTTTTTTTAAATGAAATGAAATTTAAAAAAATAAGTAGTTTTTAAAAGATACTTTTTAAAGTACTTTTTAAAGATGTCTCCTGACATCTAGAGCTACAATAACAAGTTAACTCACAGTCAGGAGAAATCATTAGTGCCTAGTTTGTTAAGTATCTTGGCTATCATACATCAAGTTGCAACTATGTGCAAGTCCAGACTACTGGCCTTGGCACATAGTTGGTGTCCAGGAGGACGAGACTTGGCATCCCAGTGCTTCACATAAGATAAGGTACACACTGGAACACAGCGTTGACTCCAGGAATCAATGGCTGATATGAGGGTTGACCTAAACTGTTATAAGTGAACATTCCCCTGGTTCGTGGCAGACGTGAGGATCTCCTTACAGTTTGTTCATTGATCCCTGATGACGTGATCCAAATATTTTACTCTGCTCACTACATTTAAAACTGGATCTGCCAAAACAAAAGAAGAAGCACGACTTAGCTTCTGATCCTCCTTGGTTTTAGCAATCATGACACATGTGACTGTGTGCTGCAGCATGAACATTTCAAACCAGGATTAAAGCCATCAGAAAGAAATCAAATCCATCACACAAAATGTATTTATTTATATTTATGTATTTTTAAAATGCATTTTATGCATCTATATTTCCATCCCTTCAAGACTTCTGATTAAACACTGACAGAGAAAATCACTGTTGCTTGAAAAGGTCAGAAGAGAAAAGGCTGAAATCAGCAGTGGCAGCTTTTCTCCAGCAGGTGGCATTTCCCTGTTTGTATTGCTTTAGTAGTAAAATAGTATCTGACAGTGTTGGCATGAAATTACCAGTTTACTAAATAAATATTAACGGTTGAAACTACAAAGCGACTTCCCCACAGTTCATTTTACACAATGCAATGTTACTTACTTTCATTCATTTAATTGAAATGTAGGTGATGGAGGTTATGGTTCGACTCCTCCCAGCGAATGTTTTTAAATGAAGACAAGCCCACAAATAGCTTACTTTTTTTTATTATTACAGTATTACAGTTATATTGAAATTGGTGTTTGAAACTATTTGCAGTGGTGCTCATAATGAAGGAATTTCTGAGGCAGGAAGGTGAGTCAGGGCATTGGCCACTGGTCATTGGTAAAAAAAAAACTGGATGAATAAATAAAGGATGCCCCATGTGCTCACTAAAAGATTAGATAATATAAAAAATTGGATGCGTGTGAAAGGATACGTCTGTGGGCTAAGAGTGAAAAACGAAACTTGACAGTGTTGTTGACAAAGTACAACTTACATGAAAATGTTCTGACCTCTTCATGGAGAATATTTGACATTAATTTACAAAGATGTTGGTGAACACTTGCCATCAACGATCTTTTCAAATCTGGCATCAGACAGAATCTTTTCCCACTGCGTGTGTACTCATGTTTCTACTCAAATGACAAGCATATCTGAACTTTGTCCCACAAGTTTTACATTTGTACGGCTTCTCACCTGTGTGTTCTCATGTGTGTTTTTACTGCGTTGAGCCGAGTGAATCTTTTCCCACAGGTATCACATGGATACCGTTTCTCACCTGTGTGTGTTGTCATGTGTCTTTTTACTGCGTTGAGCCGAGTGAATCTTTTCCCACAGGTATCACATGGATACCGTTTCTCACCTGTGTGTGTCCTCATGTGCACTTTTAATGTGCCCGGCAGAGAGAATCTTTTCTCACAAGTGTTACATGGATACGGCTTCTCACCTGTGTGTGTTCTCATGTGAGTCTTCAACTGCAGAGAATGTCTGAACTTTTCCCCACAAGTTTTGCAATTGTATGGCTTCTCACCTGTATGGACTCTCATGTGCACTTTTAATGTGCCCAGCAGAGAGAATCTTTTCTCACAGGTGTCACATGTATACTTCTTCTCATCCGTATGGACTCTCATGTGCACTTTCAATTGGCTCTGGTCAGAGTATTTTTTCTCACAAGTTTTACATGGATACGGCTTCTCAACTGTGTGTGTTCTCATGTGCACTTTTAATGCGCCCAGATTTGAGAATCTTTTCTCACAGGTGTCACATGTATACGGTTTCTCACCTGTGTGTGTTCTCATGTGCAATTTTAATGCGCCCAGCGTAGAGGATCTTTTCTCACAAGTGTTACATGGGTATGGTTTCTCACCTGTATGGACTCTCATGTGCCTTTTTAATAAGAACGGCCGAGAGAATCTTTTCCCACAAGTGTTACATGGATATGGTTTCTCACCTGTGTGGATTCTCATGTGAACTTTTAATTTGTTGCGCTCAGAGAATTTTTTCCCACAAGTGTCACATGTATGTGGCTTCTCACCTGTGTGGATTTTGAGATGTCTGCGCAAAGTGGCCCTTACCATAAATGATTTCCCACAAGTGTCACATTTAAAACACTGTTTCTCTGTATTATTCTGTATCTTTAAAGTGGTAGACTTTTCTTCAGTGTTGTTATTTTCTCTACTGTGATGTCTCTTCTGTGATTTTGGTTCTGCATTTCTAGTTGATCCTGAGTCTTCGTGCTGACCTCCTTTGTGATCTTGGTTCTCAGCTATGTGAGAGTTGTGAGAGAGGACCTGGTCGTAATCGTTTGGGTCTGGACCCACAGAGCTTTTAACTGACATGCTGACAACATGCTCTTCCTCTGCCGCAATCTGAGTTTCATCAGGACTCAAGTCCAGAGTCTGATCTTTACTTTCCTCACAAGTAGGAGTCAACATCAAGGTTTCTGTCTCCGGCTTCAGTACCTGCTGTTCTCCCTCCAGACTGGTGCAGAGTTCCTCTTGTTCCACTTTAATCTGTGGAGGCTCTGGTTCCTGTTTAATTTCTGAAGGTTCTGGTTCCTCCTGTTCCACTTTAATCTGTGGAGGCTCTGGTTCCTCTTGGTCCAGACTTGAGTTCCTCTCCTGGTCACAGAGCTGCTGGTCAGTGAGAACCTCCTCCTCCTCACAGACATGTTGCTGTGGGAGCTCTGGAAGGACAAAGAGGAAAGACTGAAGAGAAACTCTTATACCACTTTCTGATAAGGCATCCTTTATAGAGGCTTTATAAGCATTAATTAATTACTTGGTCAATAGATATTTAATACTTTATTAATCATTTATTAAACATTAACATTAACACATAATACATTAGAAAATAACCCTTTATTAATGATTCATAATCATTTACAAGTAATGATTATGGCACTGAACATACAGACGTCCAACAACACTGAAGTCAGTTTCTCATTTGGAATTAAGTGGAAAGTGAAGGAAATATAAATAATGACATTTAACAGCTGATTCTCCATTTTTGCAACGTTCAACACTTATGAAATGTGTTACACATCATAGTAAAAACCTTACTGCTGTTTAAACCACTTTCAAATTTGTGAAACCTTTTTTATATTTGAGAAAACAGGAAAAAGGATGATTTCAATGATATTTCTTCATCTAGACCGAACACACCAGGTCTACATCAAAAACCACTAAGCTTAGATTAACAAGGAGACTCCAGAGACTAATTAAAAACAGTAAAGTGAAAGTCGAAGTATAGCAGTTTTTATGAACAAAGCGACATGTGAATCTCTGAAAGTCTAAATAATTTGAAGACAAAAAAATGCATTTGTGTAAAAATCAAATCATTTATGATGTTGTATAGGTCAATTCTGTTGAAAGAGTGTACATGCAGAGACACAATTAAGCCCACAATATCAAATGGGTGCAACATGAGAGCGCAGGAAATCAAGAGTATGGGAACGCAGGAAATTAAGAGACACTATGGGGAGCAGTCAGAGTGAGTTGATGTGCAAACTAGGTTTGTGGATTTAAACCAGGAAACACCTGTAACCAGCCAAATGTTCTGGCATATGAAACTCTGACTGTAAGAATGAGGACCTTCTCATCAGTCAGTTCTTCTGTTGCAAGTAAAAGACTGAAGACTTAAATTTCATAAGTCTGCTGAAGCCTCATTTTGGCCCCAGTAAGACACGACAAGTGGTGGCATTTTATGCAGTTTAATGTGTCTTTTCACATGATGGCTATTGAATGAAGCACTCATTGGTATCAGTATCACTTTAAGGGTACTGAGATTGGTACTGGTATCATCATTTTTCAAAAGATACCCAGCCCTAATCATCTGTCAGATATGTTTCACTGTGGAGAACGATATTTTGCTCTCCTGTAGGCAAACTGTGAACTACGGAAGTAATAATATTGAACTTGAATTTTGATTTAGACCTGGTTTAATGTGTCTGGATGGAGAGATATGAAATCACTTTTTTTCTGGTTTCATAAGCAAATTAAAGGTTCCTCTGTTCTAAAGATGGTTTAAACAGCGTGTCAGTAGGCCTATTTATTATCCTCTTAAATTTCACTTAACTCCCAAACAGAAACTGACTTCAGTGTTGTAGAAACCCGAGCATTAACTGAACCTACATATTTTACCCACTGCGGTGGTATATAAAGCTGTTCTAGTTTATTTTATAATAATTAAAGTTTTACAGACCTATTCTGTGTAACTTTATTTCAGGTTTCCAAACGATATCCAGCAGTCTGCGCTGACGGTTGATCTCTTCTTCGTACTCTGAGATAGTTGTTTGAAAATCTCGGAATATTTCTTCAGCAGCAGCAGTTAGTCGCTCGTTGATTAACTCTCTCAAACGCTGAGCTGAAGTCATTGTTGCTTCAAATAAAATGTCTCCGTGTAATGCAGAGAGACTTCTTACCGGTACAATAACAAGCAGCTAACGTGTGGTGTGACAGTGTTAAGCTTCCGATAGCAGGCTCGTGTGTCTTTGGTTCCGCTTGAAAATTCTTCCCTCAGTGAGTGTAATTTCTAGATCTTCTCCAGATATGTCCACTACGTTCAAGTATCTCCTGGCAGCGTCCAGCACCATCTTGATTCTTTCCAACTTGTCCTTATACTGCAACAGCACAATTCATGATCATGCCAGGTCTTTTTGCTCTCTCACCATCTCCACATTACCTACAACCATCATGGTCTGGTTACAACAAGCGGAACCAAACACACACGAGCCTGCTATCGGAAGCTTAACACTGTCACACCACACGTTAGCCTCTTGGTATTGTGTTTGGAAGAAGTCTCTCTGCATTACACGGAGACATTTTATTTGAAGCAACAATGACTTCAGGTCAGCGTTTGAGAGAGTTAATCAACGAGCGACTAACTGCTGCTGCTGAAGAAATATTCCGAGATTTTCAAACAACTATCTCAGAGTACGAAGAAGAGATCAACCGTCAGCGCAGACTGCTGGATATCGTTTGGAAATCTGAAATAAAGCTACACAGAATAGGTCTGTAAAACTCTTAATTATTATAAAATAAACTACAACAGTCAGCTTAATATACCACCGCAGTGGGTAAAATATGTAGGTTTAGTTAATGCTCGGGTTTCTACAACACTGAAGTCAGTTTCTGTTTGGGAGATAAGGGGTAGTGCCCTGCACGGGCCTATTATCTGGGCCCGATCCCGGCCCTGGCCCGAGGGGGTGGAGCCCCGGCCCGGTCCGACAGGTTTTCAGAATTCTCAGGCCCGAACCCGTATCAAGCCCGACTTTTTTTTTTTTTTTTTAACCTCCCATAACAATGTTTTAGCGTGATAGAACGCTATATTCATTGGGTGTGTTCGTAAATGTAATCTGCCGCTCTGAAAATGGGATAACGCTCTGCAGTTAGAAAAAAACAGCATTCTATTTTTCTGTGAATAAACGAACGTTTCTGACGGATCAAAGTGGACATAAAAGAGCATGTTAAAATATGGGCTCATGTTTCGATCAGCAGCTTGAGAACTAGTAGTGGAATTGTCTAAATGATTATTTCGTTTTTTTGAAATGAGCGCATAGCAAATCCAAACATAAGCTGGGCTACAAAAACCAACAAAACGCTTAAACCTTATTAAAGTGTTTATTAGTAGCCTAGGCTAAACGTAGCAAAAGCCTATCAATATTTTTCTATAGCCTATAAGAACAGCCTTTACGTCCAATTTAACAACAGTTTGAACACCACAAGAGGAACAGTCTATTTGGCATCATGCAGAAAAAGGACAGCATCCACCGTTTCAGGGGCAAGTCCAGTCCTCCTTTCCTCTATCACTCTTCCAGCTGCGCTAAAAGCGCGCTCGCTGCTGCTACTGCTGGCCGGGACACTGAAGACCATGCGGGCCAGACGTGCCAGTAACGGCAATGTGGTCTCGTGTTGCTTCCACCAGCTCAGTAGATCCCTTCCATCAGCTTCCATGGTGGGGTTGAGGCTGAGGTAGACCTGGATTTCATCAGTATCCTCGTTCTCCACTCTGACATTTTCCCACGCGTCTTCAAACTCCGCCAGTGCTCTCCTCTTTGGTGCGGGACCAGCAGCTGCCACTGCGCCCGACCCTGTGTAAATCATAACACAATTAGGCTATTTATAAGGCCATGGCCTATAGCTACATTAATAGGCTACGGGGAAAGTAGTTTGGTGGTTACGCCGGTGCGTAAAGTAAAAGGACAAATAGGCCAAATGTAATAGGCAATAATAGGCTAATAAAACACAAATACCTGATTGTGTAGACTGCTCCTGCCGACGTGCATCCTCTCCCTCCCTGAAGCGGTTTATCTGGATTCTGACCTGTTGCTGGATGTCGGTCCTCTCAGCGAGAGTAAACATTCGTAGTTGGTTGAACTTCGGCCATAAGAAGATGGCAATTTTATGAAGTGGCTGGATTTGGATTTTTTTCATTAACCAGTCAAGGTGTCGTTGGCGGATGACAGCCTGGTAAGGAGTATCAGCCACGTCTGGTTGGCAGTGGTTTTTCAGCTTGTTGGCCCAGAGAACGACAAGGTGCAGTGTTGGGTATTTGTCCCCTTCTAGCTCCTTTTGCGCGTCGCTAAATGGGCGCAGAAATTCCACCAGGAAGGCTAGAACATCTGGGGAGACATCGCGCAATCGCGCGCTCTCACCACGGCTCTGAAGAAGCTCCTGCAGCTCTGCATGGACTGACTGAATTGACTCCAGTGTGAGGAAGACTGTGCTATACCTGGTCTCTGCCATTTGTTTAACAGTTCTTGGCAGCGGACTGACCAGGCCAGACTGTTTTAGGTAGCGGACTAAAGCCTTGGCCGTCAACAGGGTCTCTGCTACTTCTGGGACTACTTCAGCCAGCTCATCTGTGTTTAAGGCATGTCGGAGGACTGTGTTATACAGGTGATCTTGACAAGCCTGGTGCCTGTATGGACGGAGAGCGGCCACCACGTTTGCGCCCTGGTCAGTTACCCAGACAACATTGTTCATAACTGATGCATCAAAGCCGAGGACTGTGACTAACTGCTGTTGAAGCTCTTTTCGGATATTATCTCCTGTTTTAGCATGGTTTGGGAAGCATGTTGTGGTGAGTAGCTTGCTCTTGAGTTCAAATGTTGGTGTTACATAGTGACATGTGATAGCCATGTAGCTCATCTTACGGAAATCATCCGTCCACATATCTGTAGTCATGCCAATATTTATGAGTGACATTACCTCCTTTATCTCCTCAACTGTCCCTCCTCTCCTTTCACTCGCCATAATTTTGCACCTTCGGGAGATTGTAGTGGGGTCGGGGAGAACTTCATTGGCTGAAATGCGGCCATATGTTGCACCGACATTTATTAATTCTTGTGCTAACTCTCTGAAACCGACTCCCGCAATCGTTTCAAATGGCCGAATGTCCATGCAACAGAAGTTCACACATTTTTTTGTGACCTCTGACTTCACCCTTTCTGGTGGTGGTTTTGCGAAACTGTAATAATCGCCCACACTCAGTTGTTTGTGACCGCTGCTGGATCCGCCACATGACCGTTCAAAATGTCTCTGGAGATGTGATGAACCTGTTTTTTTGCTGTCATATGACAGAACAGCTTTGCATACAACACACTGAACAAACCCGGTTGGCTCATCTTGAAGGGTTGTAATAAGATGAAACTTAGTCCAGAACGGAGCTTTTCCCTTGGTGTTGTTCACTCTCTTCAATTCGCCATTTTCAATCTTTTTCTTTATGTCGTTCTCCATGTTTGTGGTGGGAGTCGGGAAGTGGCGCGAATCGGTTGTGTAAGTGTAGGCCTACAGAAGAGAGGTGCGTAGCAGAGCAGCTGCTGCTGCTGCGTTCAAGTGTTTCCATTTAAACACAAAATAGTTCTTTAATTAGCAGTTAAAAAAAAAAAAAAAAAAATGAATTCAATTGAAAAATAAAAGTGCCCGAGCCCGGCCCGTGTCCGAGGTAATTATACGGTCGTCGGCCCGAAGCCCGGCTGTCGGGCTGTCGGGCCCCTCGGGCCTAGGGCTCAAGTGCAGGGCTCTATTAAGGGGAAAGTTAAGGAAACATAAATACTGATATTTAGCGGCTGATTCTCTGTTTTTTCCAAACTTAAGTTTGAGAAAGAAGTGTTGGTAGCAAAAGTATAATAAATAAACTGCTTATGAGCATTGATTAATGGCTCAATTGATGTTTAATAAATCATTCATCACTACTGTAGTAGCGATTTGTCCTCAAATAAATAAACTCAATTCAAATGTCTACAGAGGCACCTCGG
The DNA here is from genome assembly GCF_963691925.1 of Scomber scombrus. Classification (NCBI taxonomy): domain Eukaryota; kingdom Metazoa; phylum Chordata; class Actinopteri; order Scombriformes; family Scombridae; genus Scomber; species Scomber scombrus. The sequence goes on along the minus strand of NC_084976.1, from coordinate 31,761,929 downwards.
GAATGAATCTTAGGCAGGGGAAAAGGTGCATTGTCCGGGTAAGCATAGCGTTTCTTTAGTTTATTTTACTATTTTGGAAAGCAAACAAAGAAGAATGGCGTCTCTCTTGCTCTGGTAAACAGCTGTATGCCCTTCCCGGTGCCTGCTGCTCCTCTACCTGTAGCCTACCTATAGAAATACATTCACCTCTGTGCTCCAAGCTGCCCAAGTGCCCTGAAACAAAAGCATTGACGAGTACTCAAACTAACTAAAATAATACTAATATAATAATCAAATGAATTAAGCCCAGTTGTGCAAAAACTCTTTTTTGTAAACCACCATAACATTTACTTTATCTCATTCTTTAGAGAGATACGTCCTCTGTGCTTTTTGTGGTGGTACAAGAGTTTCTCTTCAGTCTTTCCTCTTTGTCCTTCCAGAGCTCCCACAGCAACATGTCTATGAGGAGGAGGAGGTTCTCACTGACCAGCAGCTCTGTGACCAGGAGAGGAACTCAAGTCTGGACCAAGAGGAGCCAGAGCCTCCACAGATTAAAGAGGAACAAGAGGAACCAGAGCCTCCACAGATTGAAGAGGAACAAGAGGAACCAGAGCCTCCACAGATTAAAGAGGAACAAGAGGAGCCAGAGCCTCCACAGATTAATGAGGAACAAGAGGAACCAGAGCCTTCAGAGATTAAAGAGGAACTCTGCACCAGTCTTGAGATAGAACAGCAAGTACTGAAGCAGGAGACAGAAACCTTGATGTGGACTCCTACTTGTGAGGAAAGTGAAGATCAGACTCTGGACTTGAGTCCTGATGAAACTCAGATTGACAAGTCTACCACTTTAAAGATTCACAATAATACTTTGACAGGGAAACAGTGTTTTGAATGTGACACTTGTGGGAAATCATTTGTGGTCAAGGCCAATTTGTTCAGACATCTCAAAGTCCATACAGGTGAAAAGCCATATACATGTAACACCTGTGGGAAAAGATTCTCTAATCTAGACAATTTAAAAGTGCACATGAGAGTCCATACAGGTGAGAAGCCGTATACATGTAACACCTGTGAGAAAAGATTTTCTAAGCTGACCAATTTAAAAGTGCACATGAGAGTCCATACAGGTGAGAAGCCGTACAATTGCAAAACTTGTGGGGACAAGTTCAGATGTTCTTCTCACTTGAACACACACATGAGAACACACACAGGTGAGAAGCCATACAATTGCAAAATTTGTGGGAATAAGTACAGATATACTCAGGATTTGAATAGACACATGAGAACACACGCAGTGGGGAAAGATTCTGTCTGATGCCAGATATGAAAAGACTCAAGAATACATTGATGGCAATTGTTCACCAACATCTTTCTAAATTAATGTCAAATATTCTCCATGAAGAGGTCAGAACATTTTCATGTAAGTTGTACATTGTCAACAACGCTGTCAAGTTTTGTTTATCAGGTTTTTGTTCTACTCTAAGAAAGAAAGTCATTATGAAACACAATAAACCTCAGTTTCACCTTCAAAGACTGCAGGACTGGCTGTGTAGTGGGGAGTAATCTCATTAATCATCTGGTGTATGCTGATGATTTAGTCGTCGTATCTCCTTACAGTGCTGGATTACAACAACTGCTCAGAATCTGCTCAAATGATGGTATGCAGTATGACATCAAATTCAATTCTAAAAACAATGTTGCCATGATTGTTAAAACCAAGGAAGATCACAATGTAATGATAGGTGTTTCCATAAGTTACCACTAGGTGGCAGTGAAACCATTGGCGATAGTAGGAACACACCAGGAAATTATTAACAAGAAAAGGACATGTTGAAATCAGGCGGGGAGTCCCGTCCTCTGCAATGAGGCCAACGCGGAAGTAACTTAAAACTGCATTCTATCAAAAGGCCACCAGGGGGCGACCGTTTTGGTGTCAAAAGGACTTCCATCTCTATACAAGTCAATGGAGAATTCAACAACTTCTCACTTAATTTCTAACCTCAGTAAACGTTTTCAAAATGTGTTTATGGTCTCAATCGCTAGTTTAAAGCCTTCTTGAATGCAGTATGATGTTGATTTGGGACATTTTGGGCTCCCTGATTTTATATGTGACGATAAAGCAGGGTATGCATTAGGGCGTGGCTACGTCGTGATTGACAGGTTGATTGGTTCACAGGTTCAGGAGGGCGCCTCATGCTCCTCCTGATGCCCATATAAGTAGAATCCCTGTTTTTATTTTTCCCAGCATGCACCTGAAATGTTCAAGATGGCGCTGCTCAGATTCCGATACTATTGGCTTCCGAGCAGCAGTCCACAAACCAATGGGTGACGTCACGGATGTTACATCCATTTCTTATATACAGTCTATGGTTGAAATGAAGTGAACAATAAACAAGCTGGCATAGCTAGCATAATGTTACAAACTGGATATGGTTATCTCTAAGAATTAAGAAATATTACATTAAATGTAGTGAGCACATCATCAGGGCTGACCTGTATGATGATGATGATGATGTGCAGCGTCAATGTTACAGAATGTATGCACAAACAAATATGCTGGTACACAAGTTTCACATGTGAACGGATGATGTAAAGACCGCTCTTTTTAAAGCATATTGTACTCCACTCTATACAGCCCATCTTTGGGGCAATTAGAGCAAAGCAAAAATGAAGAAGCTTCAGGTTGCATTCAATGATGAATTTAGAATTCTGCTTAAACTTCCAAGATGTACGAGTGCTAGTCACATGTTTGTTTTTAACAATGTCCCTAACTTTAATGCTCTGTTAAGGAAGTTAATGTACAGATTCATGGTTTGGTTATATGAATAAAAAAATGAAGTTATGATGGCATTAGCCCAGCCTACACAAGGTGACACAAAATACTCTTCTTGTTTTTGGAAACATTGGAACACATGTCTGTATCTGTTTTAACTCCATATATATTTATACTGTCTTGTGCTTGTGTTGTCTTGAGCAGTAAGCAACAAACACGGTTTCAGAAGTGTGCGACTACCTCAAGCGCCACTTTATTCTGTCTCCGGCCTTGGCACATAGTTGGTGTCCGGGAGGACGAGACTTGGCATCCCAGTGCTTGACATAAGATAAGGTACACACTGGAACACAGCGTTGACTCCAGGAATCAATAGCTGATATGAGGGTTGATCTAAACTGTTATAAGTGAACATTCCCCTGGATCGTGGCACACGTGAGGATCTCCTTACAGTTTGTTCATTGGGTGGCTCCAGATCAGGCTCCTCCTCTGCTTCTCCTTGTTCATTTTGAAAATCATCATTAACTTCCTGAGGTACTTCTGTCTCCTTCACACTGTGTTAATCTGGTGGTGTTTGTGGCTGTTCTGGCATGTGAACTGCTTCTTGCTCTGTAACTGAGTCTTTGTCAGCTGATACATTTCTCACTGGTTAGAACTCATGAGCAGAGGGTTTTAACTGGAGCTGTGGCATGAGGTCTGAGAGGAGTCATCCTATACACCGGTATGGGCCGGGGGATGAGAACACATACCTTACCAAAAAGGTGACAGAATGTATACAATTTATTGTATGTAAAAAAAAAAATACTACAAACACATCAAATGATTTGAAGCTGGAAAATAATTTATTAAACACTTACTAAATTGAGAGTCCATTTTCATTTCATTGTGCAACAAAACCAGTAACGAAACTACACTTTTTCCTTACATTCTTTCTTTTCTTTTTTTTTAACAAGGTCCTGGATTTTTTGTGACAGGTAGTACCATACCAGCTTGTAACGATCACCCCAGCTTTACTTTAGACAGTTCATCCATTCAGGTTTTCCCACAGTCCACACCCTCAATCAGCCAATCCACCAATCAGCAATAACCGCCAACCTTGAAACCAAAGACCCGGAAGTGATATAGGGATGTCAAAATGCCAGTGAGACAGAGCAAACTAAGGAACAAACGGCCAGAGTTATGGAGAGAGTGACACCACTTTACCGTCGGTTCGGATCCGCAGCGTGGTAATCGCGAGTGGACGGAGAGTCTGGGACAACCGGAGCCAGTGGATTACCCTTTAAAATAGGAGTTTTTTCCTGGAGTTGCCGGCCTCGGCGGAGTGGAGACCGACGACGCCTAACGGACCGGGCGATTCCGTCATACTGACCGTTCCCGGTACCGTGAGTACCCGGTGTGAATTTTACACACACTGCCACTGCTCTGTCAGCACCGTAGCTAATATCTTCTATATTTCTTTGATTTATTTGCTGGAGATCTTTTGAGTTGGGTTTTGGGCAGTGGCGGCTGGTGACAAAAATGTTTGGAGGGGGCGCAGTTTGATGCCGTTTCAAACAAGCCGTAGCACCACTTCATACCGCAGCAAAAAAATAAAAATAAGAAAGGAAAACCAATCTAAAAATAACACAACACACTATAATGTTCCCTGGCTTGTCCCAGTATGGTATCTCTGACCCACAGAGAGAGGAATAAAAAATGATAATTAGACATGATAAAATTCACTCACATCACCTAAAGATACCAGCAGTTAAAGCAGAGTTACCAATAAGGTGATATGCTTAAAAAGAGACACCACCTATATTTTAGTTATTGTGTCTTCAGTCCTGATTTACTGTAATCTGTTAGTTGTTGCAATACCTAAACATGACAATAGATGTTGCATTAAGCACTATACACTGCTGTGATTAAGCATAACTTATTTTAATAATGAAATGTACCCCAAATCAACTGTAATAGTCAAAATGACTTCCATCATTTCTTATCCTGCATTTATGCATTTTAGTTTTTTACACTTCATAGTTATGTCTTTTATAAAGTATTTTTTAACACTTTACAATATTAATAACAGCAATGCAGCTACTACCTGATCTTTTATATGTCCTGTTGGAGCTGCTAGATGCAGCCACTGACTGAATCTATGTTCCTCTTGTGGAGCTTGGCATAGCGGAGGTCCACATGTGGCCAGATGTGGTGAAACAGCTGCAGAAAGAGTTCAGCAATGCTAAGTCTGCTAAAAACAACTTAGCTCCATGCTATTGTCTCGATGGCTGCAGCTTTCTGTTTGCATTTTTTCAGAAAGGTTGTTTTAGGTCTCGTTCCCCTGTCGTTGTCCACAACGCTTCGCTGCTGACACTTTGAAACAGCAAACAGATTAAGCAATAAAAGGAATAACTCACACTGCATCCAGCTAGCCAGCTCCGTTTATCATAACATCAGCAGGAGAAACTCTCAGCTCCTCCATCACCTGCTGCTGCTTTATCCTCTTTCTCTCTTGTAGTGAAAGTCTTGTGAAATTAGGTTTTTGTAGAGAAATTACAAAATAATCTTCTTTTATTTCCGTGGCTCCACTTTAACGTCATCTCCTGAACCTACCGTCAGCAGGAGTTTGGGTGACAGCAGCTGACGGGAGGGCGTGAATGACAGCCAGAACTGTCCAATCACAGTAGATTAAAAAACAACAACAATTCGCTGCCAATAAAAGTGGGCGTGTCCGGGGCGCACTGAGCTGCGCCCCGTGGGAAACGTGACGCAGGCCAATGAGAGAGCAGCCTCAGGTCACATGCTTGTCAAAAGTTTGAGGGTTTGCATTGACTTCCATTAGGCCGGCGCCCCGCATACTGGAAGTACATATAGAAATGAATAAAATACAATTTGGAATCGATTTATAATGAATGCTGACAGGTGCTGAGAGACTAACAGGCGCATTTTACAAGCAAATACTTTTTATTTCATAATGATCTAGCATTATCTAATTAATTTATATTTAATATGTTTAAGTAGACTTTCTCTAGATTATTGGATGGGGCGGTGCCCCAGCGCCCCGCATTGACCAGCCGCCACTGGTTTTGGGGGCATATTGTAGACACTTGATTGGACTGTTAAGGGTTTGGGAATTGCCGGAGCGGACTTGTTGCCGGTGGGGGATTGAACTGATGTGGAACATTGAACATTGGGAACTCATACACACACACACGAACTCACATCTGTCACACTGGGGAATTGGGGGTATTTTGTGAATGTAAATAAACTGTTGACATTGAAGTGAACTGGTTGCTTGTCTGTTTTGCATTGCTGTGAAGTTGGATTTAATGTATGTAATGAGTGTTTGCTGGCTATGGTTTTGTATGGTTTGACCTTTCATTTTGTTACTTATTATTTGTCAGACTGGACTCTGACTGACACCCCATATTATTAAACAGGTCAAATCTGTTACAAGCTTTACCCTCTCTGTCTTCTCCATATTTTGAGCCTTTGAGGGTTCCCAGCTTTTGTGGTGTCAAGTGAGGCTTTACGTCTACTTTTTTTGTTGTTTGTTCTTCCCCTCAACTCAACTGTGGTTCATATGGCTACAGCCAATTCTTTGAAGAACAGTGAGTCCTTTGTTGTAGACTGGATTTTACTCCTCACCTCTTGTCGCAGCCAAATGCCATTATCAATGTGGATCTGAAAAAAGTAATATTTTTATACATTATTTCTGGGTGATTAATCTCAGCTAAATACCTATGAACACAAACAAATTAATCAACAACCAAAGCTTGAAATGAGGAAAAGTTTATGCATTTAAGTGAATTGAGTGCTTAAATACAGCTAATAATGGACTTACATTTGTTAGGTGAAAAGAGAGGTGACTTCAAACAATGATATACTGTAGTTTTTATTTATCTGCTAGGTGTATAATGCTAACATATTAGCCATGAACAATTTTCAAGATTTTATAAAAATAATGTTGCTAATGTTTCCGTCCCATTGTGGTCAAATTGCTTTACACGAACTACACATTTACTTGTTAAACATAAATGTTACCATTTGATGAACTGTACCAGAGTTTTGTACTGCTGGAGCTGCAGCTCCTCATATCATCAGATAGGACAATAAATTGAGTTATGGCTTTCAAAGAGAATGCTGATTGCCCAAATGTAGTGCGATGAAATGGTTTACGGTTTTATAAACCAGACATACATTTGAAAATTATATATATATAATAATCTAAAATTCTCCAGTACCCTACAGTGATGGAAGTCCATTGGTTTTTTTATCCAGAGTTTTTAGAGTTAGTTTGTTAAAGGACTCAACAGGTCTTATGGCTGTATCTCCAGTCTGCCCCCAACATGTAATACAATAAGACATATGTGAAAGAATCATTACTTATGTAAATTATGTAAATAAAGATATGTCTGTGTTTCAAAACATATCTTGAAATAATATCTTAAAAATTGCACATTTAAACCTTACTACCATTCCATCACAGCTAGATATAGGATTCATTTCATCTGGTAGAAATAATGACTTCAGAAATTGAAGACAAACTTTAAAAAATGCATTACCCTTTCAAATGTATTATATTTAAGTCGACTATAACCCAATGATATTGAATCGAACAAAACTAGACTAAAACAATGTAGATGACTAAAACTAAGTCAAAATTTGCTGTGACAAATTTAACACTGCCTTTAATGTAGAACAAAAACCTGACAAACAAAACTTGACAGTGTTGTTGACAATGTACAACTTACATGAAAATGTTCTGACCTCTTCATGGAGAATATTTGACATTAATTTACAAAGATGTTGGTGAACACTTGCCATCAGTGTATTCTTATTAACCTTTTCAAATCTGGTCTCAGACAGAATCTTTTCCCACTGCGTGTATTATCATGCGAGTCCTCAAATGACAAGTATATCTGAACTATAAGCGCTATCTCTTCCAATAAAAGATGCTCTTGTTTCTCGGTTTACATGCATCCATGTCCGACGCGCTCCAGCGCTGTCAAAGGGTTTTAAGTTTCCATGAAATCCAAACACTCTTCTCTTGTTTAGTATATTTATTTCCAAAAACTTAGGTTGCTTACCGCAGCATGGAGTGACAGACAGATCAACTTAGTTCACTTCCTTCCTTTCCACTCGTTCAAACAAAAACAAAAAACAACACTTAGCAGCGGTCTAAAACTGTACGGCTGCGTGCCTAAAACCGAGAGCTCCGCCGGCCCCAATAGCCACACTAATATACCCAGGTGCTGCAGTCACCTGTCTATAAAGAGGAGGCGGAGGTGAGAAACGGCATCAATTGTGCATAGTCATGCCGGCCTCAAAATAATCAGAATTAACAATAAATCACAATTTCATAATTGTTACCAATTCAACTAATAATTCAAACCATAATATTTCATGTTCATATCTCATAATTAATCAGATAAACAATAATAGTAGACCCAAAAAAAATCAAATATTCATCGAAACATGAATCAAGCATTTGGTTCCAACATGAACTTTGTCCCACAAGTTTTGCCTTTGTACGGCTTCTCACCTGTGTGTTCTCATGTGTTTTTTTACTGCATTGAGCTTACAGAATCTTTTCTCACAGGTGTCACATTTGTATGGCTTCTCACCTGTGTGTGTTATCATGTGCACTTTTAATGAGACGAGCTGAGAGAATTTTTTCCCACAAGTGTTACATGGGTATGGTTTGTCACCTGTGTGTCTTCTCATGTGCACTTTTAATGTGCCCAGCTTTGAGAATCTTTTCTCACAGGTGTTACATGTATACGGCTTCTCACCTGTATGGACTCTCATGTGCACTTTTAATATGCTCAGCGTAGAGAATCTTTTCTCACAAGTGTCACATTTGTATGGCTTCTCACCTGTGTGTGTTCTCATGTGAATCTTCAACTGCTGAGTATGTCTGAACTTCTCCCCACAAGTTTTGCAATTGTATGGCTTCTCACCTGTATGGACTCTCATGTGCGCTTTTAATATGCCCAGGACAGAGAATTTTTTTCCCACAACTGTCGCATGTATACGGCTTCTCACCTGTGTGGATTCTCTTGTGAATTTTTAATTTGCCCAGCTCAGAGAATTTTTTCTCACAAGTGTCACATGTATGTGGCTTCTCACCTGTGTGGACTCTGAGATGTCTGCGCAAAGTGGCCCTTACCACAAATGATTTCCCACAAGTGTCACATTTAAAACACTGTTTCTCTGTATTACTCTGTATCTTTAAAGTGGTAGACTTGTCTTCAGTGTTGTTATTTTTTCTACTGTGATGTCTCTTCTGTGGTTTTGGTTCTGCATTTCTAGTTGATCCTGAGTCTTCGTGTTGACCTCCTTTGTGATCTTGATTCTCAGCTATGTGAGAGTTATGAGAGAGGACCTGGTCATAATCGTTTGGGTCTGGACCCACAGAGCTTTTAATTGACATGCTGACAACATGCTCTTCCTCTGCCGCAATCTGAGTTTCATCAGGACTCAAGTCCAGAGTCTGATCTTTACTTTCCTCACAAGTAGGAGTCAACATCAAGGTTTCTGTCTCCGGCTTCAGTACCTGCTGTTCTCCCTCAAGACTGGTGCAGAGTTCCTCTTTAATCTCTGAAGTCTCTGGTTCCTCTTGTTCCTCTTTAATCTGTGGAGGCTCTGGTTCCTCGTGTTCCTCTTTAATCTGTGGAGGCTCTGGTTCCTCCTGTTCCACTTTAATCTGTGGAGGCTCTGGTTCCTCTTGGTCCAGACTTGAGTTCCTCTCCTGGTCACAGAGCTGCTGGTCAGTGAGAACCTCCTCCTCCTTACAGACATGTTGCTGTGGGAGCTCTGAAAGTACAAAGAGGAAAGACTGAAGAGAAACTCTCATCCCACTTCCTGATGAGGCATTCTTTATAAAGGAATAATAATGAATGACTTACTTAATGGTCAATAAATATTTAATAATACTTTATAAATCAATAACACAATGACCCTTTATTAATGATTTATTATTGTTGATGATTATGAATCATTAATAAAATTAGGGATGCACCGATATGAAAATTGACCGATACCGATATCCGATATTGATATTGCTGTTATGGCCGATAACTGATATTTACCGATATCGATATTGGTATAAAAACAAGTTTCTATGATGATTTTGTATACTGAAGAACATGTAAACACTGTGAATATGAAAAAGTAATTTCTTTCTTTATTTTCCAAAACTTCGAAATACATTGTTTCTTAAACAAGTTACAGGGCATCCATAACAAACACAAGTTACTAACAGTATTAGTTTTAGGCTACTTTTATAACTTGTAGCAAGTACCTTTGTGAAAGTACAGTTTAACTTGCATCTATGAAAAAGTTTGGATCATAAATCACAATAAGGATCACAAATCAAAATATCTTGACAAGGTATTATAACTTAAATGACAACCAGACACTTGTCTAATAAATTACAAAAAGTGTTTTAAGTTTAAGTCAATTTCAACTCAAATCTGTGAAATAGGCTTAATCCAATATATCAAAACATGTTCTGACTACATTCTCACTAATCAAACTTGAGAATATTTATAACAGACACTGTAGTCAGTGCACATTTTCCAACTTATGTGTAATGTTCAAGTAAATGTCCAAACAATGTTTTCCTCCAAGCAACCATAAAAAATAAACTTGTATACTAGTGTTTTTTTGCAAAGTGCAAAACAATACAAGTCATGTCAACTCGCATCTATGAAATTGCTAAATCAAAAATATCAGAATTATGACTGAACAATAATTTGAAAACACTGTATTTTTGCAATTTCCCAACAGTGTTTCACTGTAGGGTTAGTCTAGGCCTACTTCACCAGCAAAGGCAAGTTTTTCTTGACAAAGAGAAGCATTTCTGCTTTCTCGCATTGGATCCTATTTCTCTTTTCATCGACAACATGTGATGCAGCGGAGAAGAGACGTTCACTGTCGACACTTGTACATGGAGCCGAAAGGTACTTGCGTGCTGCTTTGGCCAGGGCAGGGAAGCGGGACATGTTGCTTTTCCAATACTGCAGTGGGCTCTCATTTCTGGGGATGGGGGGCTCACTCAGATAGCCATGCACCTATCGGAATATAGACAAGTGTATAACTACATGTCTGGAAAATTATCAGGAAACAGGACATTATAACATTATCCTCCTCTCCTTAAAAGCTTTGTTGAACTCTGCTCTGAGCAGATGACCAGGACTATAGGTCAACCTCAAGGGGGCAATGTAGCATTACTAAAATAGATACCTTTACACAATCAGCTTTTTGATTTAAGTAAATCTATTAATTTAGTAGATCTAGAGAATTTACAGTACATTGATAAAAAGTACTACATATATAATAATAATATACCTGCACACTTGTTTTGCTTGTCAGGCCCGCCAGCTGTTGCATTGTTGAGTTTTCCTCCAGAATTTCATCATGCATGTCCAGTAGCGACTGTCCACCACTTCCAGTATGCGGCTTCTTCTCCTGCGGTTCTTCTGTGCCAGGTGTCTCCGTGGTACTGTCGCTGTGCGTCACTTTGTCCACTTCCTTCTGAAGCATATTTACTGCAGCTAGCTTGGGGAGTTATAATACCTTGTCACTTAGTAAAGTGGCTCGGAGAAACTGCTCCCAAAGCGTTTGTTCACAGCTTCTAGTAGAGTGCTTTTTGCTGTGCAGACCCCACTATCCGTTTCAGCTGCCTTGCTCAGCAAACGTTTCAGTGCCACCACAGAGGGAATCACGTCAGCAGTAGTGGCCAAATGTGAGCTTATCTCTCTCGTTAACTGTTCAAATGGAGTAAGAAGCGTAGTCATGTTTTCAATTAAGCCCCACTGGTATGAGCTCAGAGAGGCGGGAAGTTCATGATCTGCTCCATACACACCAAGTGTGCGCTTCTGATCCAGTAGACTTTGCATCATGAAAAAAGTACTATTCCATCGAGTTGCGGCATCATGTTGTAGCATCTTGGTTTTCATGCCCAACTCTTGCTATATGTCTCTCAGCCGAGAGCTGGCAAGTTGAGAGTGCCTAAAATGTCCAACTATTTTCCTTCCAATAGCCACACAATCAGAGATGCTTCGCTGGCTTAGCACTCCGTCATGCACTGCCAGCTGCAGTGTATGATCCCTTCAGCCCAGGCTTTTAACACTGCACTCGTCCATTGCCTTCTGCATATTTCGCGCGTTGTCACGAAGCACAACAGGCACATTTTCTTTCGGTATTTTCCACTGAGCAAACATGCAGTCAAATGCACTAGCTATGGCAGTCCCTGTATGCGACCCAGCAAATTCTTGTGCATGTAACACAGCTCTGCTCATTTCAAAGTTGTCATCAATCCATTGAGCAGTAAGGCTTAACATACTCATCTTACTGATGTCGGAGCTCCATATATCTGTCGTGAAGCTAATGTCATTCCCACTGCTGTCCAACATCTTGTGGATATGTGTGGCTACCACTTCCTACAAAGCAGGGAGGGAAACATCGGAAAAGTAACGGCGACTTGGAAGGCTGTAGCGGGGTTCAATGTGCGCTATCAGCTGACGAAAGCCTCGGTCCTCCACTATGGAAAATGGCTGGTCGTCAAGAGCTATCATTTCCATTACCTTGTTCGTGATTGACTTGGCCTTTGCGCTGTCCTTGGCAAATTTCTTTGTTTGGTCGAGTGCTTGCTGTATTGGGCTCCCAACTGCGGCTGCTGCTGTTTTCGGTTTTGGCTTCTTGCTAGCAACGTTAGCTTCCTGACATTGTATGTGAACTTCTGGATGGCGGTTTTTCAAATGACTCATTAAATTGGTGGTGTTGAATGATTTGACACGGCATCCTCCACGCATTACTTCGGCTTTGCAAGTATTGCATATTGCAATTCGATTATCTTCATTTGAGACCGTAAAAAAACGTCCAAACCGTCGACATTGATTCCTTTCAGTTAAGGTGACAAACACTCCTGTACTGCGTCTCTGGAGCTCTGGAAGGACAAAGAGGAAAGACTGAAGAGAAACTCTTGTACCACCACAAAAAGCACAGAGGACGTATCTCTCTAAAGAATGAGATAAAGTAAATGTTATGGTGGTTTACAAAAAAGGGATTTTACAAAACTGGGCAACTAAAGATCATGTTTATCAATGGCTTATAAATGATTTATAGAGTAGTTGTTGGAGCTATTTCTTATTGTTGTTGAAGTTGATAATGAAATGTTAATTTATGTACACATGGCTGTTTGTTTTGAAGAATATAGCTTAATTCATTTGATTATTATATTAGTATTATTTTAGTTAGTTTGAGTACTCATTAATGCTTTTGTTTCAGGGCACTTGGGCAGCTTGGAGCACAGAGGTGAATGTATTTCTATAGGTAGGCTACAGGTAGAGGAGCAGCAGGCACCGGGAAGGGCATACAGCTGTTTACCAGAGCAAGAGAGACGCCATTCTTCTTTGTTTGCTCGCAAAAATAGTAAAATAAACTAAAGAAACGCTATGCTTACCTGGACAATGCACCTTTTCCCCCTGCCTAAGATTCATTCCCGAGGTGCCTCAGTAGCCATTTGAATTGATTTTATTTATTTGAGGACAAATCGCCACTACAGTAGTAATGAATGATTTATTAACCATCAATTGAGCCATTAATCAATGCTCATAAGCATTTTATAGACTTTTGCTACCAACACTTTTTTCTCAAATTTAAGTTATGAAAAAAACAGAGAATCAGCCGCTAAATATCAGTATTTATGTTTCCTTAACTTTCCCCTTAACTCCCAAACAGAAACCAGAGCTGGGGACTCGGACTCGCGACTCGGACTCGAGTTGCACTTAAGTCTCACTAAACTGTGACTTCAGACTCGACTTGGACTCGACCTCAAAAGACTTCAGACTTGACTTCGACTCGAGGCTCGAGACTCGCGAACAACCTTTATTTCATGTTATTATTATTATTATTCTCATTATTTATCTGTCATTCATCTTTTTGTATGATCTCTGGCTCTGAGCTAGATGTAAACACCAACGTCATGCCACGCGCATGCGCCGTGTGTGAAGCGCGCATCTTCAGTATCAGACATTGACAATGGCGAGTGCGACAAGTTCAGCAGGAGCCTCAGATCATTACGTTTGGATACAATGCCTTCACACTCCCGTTTTTCCCTGGTTCTCCCATATTTCGAAACCATCTCCCGCCGCCCTCCTGTCATTTCTCCCGTAATTGACAAGCCCAAATTTGTTTGTTAATAATAATAAGAAGCGCACAATAGCAAAGGTTTTATTTTGAAAGCTCAGACAGGAAACCACCGCAACTCCGTTATTTAGTGCCACTAACTTAGTGGCTCCGCTACTAATTATTAAAAAACACAACGTTGCGTTAACTATGGTCATTTTATATATATATATATTTTATAATATCCCCACACATTCCCTGCTGTGTGTTGTGTTAAGCAGCAGATAAAAGGCAGCTTGGAGAAAAAAATAATGAACATGTGTTTGTACCACAGTGTTAAACTGCAGTGCAGTGTTTCTGTGATGTTCATGTTTTGTTCATTTTGTTATATTTTACAACATTGTTAAAATAATTATTTTTTTGTTGAAGAAAAGTTTATGGTTATGGAATTGAAATAATTCTTAGTGTATGTTTCTTCACATCACATTGCAGTAGATTCTCTATAGTGAACCTACAATTGATACATTTTCATACTGTCCTATATCAAGGTCTAGGTCAAGGTAATAGCCGAAGGTAGATTTGGTAACAGTTTCAGGAGAGGGCATCTCAACATACAAACAGATACATACATACAAACTTCAGTGACAGCACACCACAAAAACAGACATGGGCAGGTGCTCGCAAGGCTAACTGATCAGGATGAAGGATTGTACAGCTCTAAGGTCAGAATTTGAATTTGATTTAGTGTTGGCGAGAGACTTGAGACTTGACTCGGACTCTTGACCAGAGACTTGAGACTTGACTTGGACTTGACCCTCAAAGACTTGAGACTTGACTTGGACTCTAGCTCAAAGACTTGAGACTTGACTTGGACTTGTAAAAAATGACTTGTAAACAGCTCTGACAGAAACTGACTTCAGTGTTGTAGAAACCCGAGCATGAACTAAACCTACATATTTTACCCACTGCGGTGGTATATAAAGCTGTTCTAGTTTATTTTATAATAATTAGAGTTTTACAGACCTATTCTGTGTAACTTTATTTCAGATTTCCAAACGATATCCAGCAGTCTGCGCTGACGGTTGATCTCTTCTTCGTACTCTGAGATAGTTGTTTGAAAATCTCGGAATATTTCTTCAGCAGCAGCAGTTAGTCGCTCGTTGATTAACTCTCTCAAACGCTGAGCTGAAGTCATTGTTGCTTCAAATAAAATGTCTCCTTGTAATGCAGAGAGACTTCTTACCAGTACAATAACAAGCAGCTAACGTGTGGTGTGACAGTGTTAAGCTTCCGATAGCAGGCTCGTGTGTGTTTGGTTCCGCTTGTTGTAACCAGACCATGATGGTTGTAGGTAATGTGGAGATGGTGAGAGAGCAAAAAGACCTGGCATGATCATGAATTATGCTGGTGCAGACAAGTTGGAAAGAATCACGATGGTGCTGGACGCTGCCAGGAGATACTTGAACGTAGTGGACATATCTGGAGAATATCTAGAAATTACACTCACTGAGGGAAGAATTTTCAAGCGGAACCAAAGACACACGAGCCTGCTATCGGAAGCTTAACACTGTCACACCACACGTTAGCCGCTTGGTATTGTGCTTGGAAGAAGTCTCTCTGCATTACACGGAGACATTTTATTTGAAGCAACAATGACTTCAGGTCAGCGTTTGAGAGAGTTAATCAACAAGCGACTAACTGCTGCTGCTGAAGAAATATTCCGAGATTTTCAAACAACTATCTCAGAGTACGAAGAAGAGATCAACCGTCAGCGCAGACTGCTGGATATCGTTTGGAAACCTGAAATAAAGCTACACAGAATAGGTCTGTAAAACTCTTAATTATTATAAAATAAACTAGAACAGCTTAATATACCACCGCAGTGGGTAAAATATGTAGGTTCAGTTAAAGCCTGATTTATACTTCTGCGTTACGTCGAAGCGTAGCTACGCAGAGCTCTCTGCGTCGAAGCGGACCCCTACGCTGTAGCCTGACGTGCACCTCCAAAAAATCCTAACTACGCGTCACGGCAACGCGGACCGCAAGGGTTGTGATTGGTCCGCTCAAAACGTCAGTTCCTCCGGCAGTTGCTTTTTCCAGTCTTTCTTCCTGCAACACCGCCATTATTATTAATAATGAACAAAAGGTATGTGTTTTCTGTTATTAGCGCACATAACGCACATAGCACAATGCTACATGCTACTGTGACCAACAAAAAACAAAAAAACCATGCTACTGTGACCGGAAGATAAACAAGGATACGGATATGACTCCTCTGAAACCACACACACCCCCTAGCGGCATGGCGGTGAATTGCAGAGCAACGCGTTCCCTCTACGCAGGGACTATAAATGGCCAAGCGCACTGGCGTAGCTACTCTGTCGACGTAACGCAGAAGTATAAATCAGGCTTAAGGCTCGGGTTTCTACAACACTGAAGTCAGTTTCTGTTTGGGAGTTAAGGGGAAAGTTAAGGAAACATAAATACTGATATTTAGCGGCTGATTCTCTGTTTTTTCCAAACTTAAGTTTGAGAAAAAAAGTGTTGGTAGGAAAAGTTTTAACACGGTGTATAAAATGCTTATGAGCATTGATTAATGGCTCAATTGATGTTTAATAAATCATTCATCACTACTGTAGTGGCGATTTGTCCTCAAATAAATAAACTCAATTCAAATGGCTACTGAGGCACCTCGGTAATGAATCTTAGGCAGGGGGAAAAGGTGCATTGTCCAGGTAAGCATAGCGTTTCTTTAGTTTATTTTACTATTTTTGCAAGCAAACAAAGAAGAATGGCGTCTCTCTTGCTCTGGTAAACAGCTGTATGCCCTTCCCGGTGCCTGCTGCTCCTCTACCTGTAGCCTACCTATAGAAATACATTCACCTCTGTGCTCCAAGCTGCCCAAGTGCCCTGAAACAAAAGCATTAACGAGTACTCAAACTAACTAAAATAATACTAATATAATAATCAAATGAATTAAGCTATATTCTTCAAAACAAACAGCCATGTGTACATAAATTAACATTTCATTCAACTTCAACAAAAATAACAAATAGCTCCAACAACTACTCTATAAATCATTTATAAGCCATTGATAAACATGATCTTTAGTTGCCCAGTTTTGTAAAATCCCTTTTTTGTAAACCACCATAACATTTACTTTATCTCATTCTTTAGAGAGATACGTCCTCTGTGCTTTTTGTGGTGGTACAAGAGTTTCTCTTCAGTCTTTCCTCTTTGTCCTTCCAGAGCTCCCACAGCAACATGTCTATGAGGAGGAGGAGGTTCTCATTGACCAGCAGCTCTGTGACCAGGAGAGGAACTCAAGTCTGGACCAAGAGGAACCAGAACCTCCACAGATTGAAGAGGAACAGGAAGAGCCAGAACCTTCAGAAATTAAAGAGCAACTCTGCACCAGTCTGGAAGGAGTTTTTCAAACAACTATCTCAGAGTACGAAGAAGAGATCAACCGTCAGCGCAGACTGCTGGATATCGTTTGGAAACCTGAAATAAAGTTACACAGAATAGGTCTGTAAAACTCTAATTATTATAAAATAAACTAGAACAGTCATCTTAATATACCACCGCAGTGGGTAAAATGAATAGCTTTAGTTATTTGCTCGGGTCTCTACGACACTGAAGTCAGTTACTGTTTGGGAGTTAAGGGGAAAGTTAAGGAAACATAAATAATTATATTTAGCGGTTGATACTATTTCTGCAACATTTACATGTGAAAAAAGTCTCAGACATTGTAGCAAAAGATGCTGTTTAAACCACTTTCAGAACAGAGAAACCTTTAATTTGCTTATGAAACCATAAAAAAGGTGATTTCATATCTCTCCATCCAGACACATTAAACCAGGTCTAAATCAAAATTCAAGGTTTTCATGAATTACTTCCGTAGTTCACAGTTGGCCTACAGGAGAGCAAAATATCGTTCTCCACAGTGAAACATATCTGACAGATGATTAGGGCTGGGTATCTTTTGAAAAGTGACGATACCAGTACCAATCTAAGTAACCTTAAAGTGATACTGATACCAATGAGTGCTTCATTCAATACCCATCATGTGAAAAGACACATTAAACTGCATAAAATGCCACCACTTGTCGTATCTTACTGGGGCCAAAATGATGATTCAGCAGACTTCTGAAATTGAAGAGTCTTTTACTTGCAAACAGACGAACTGACATGTTAAACATAGATCCCCATTTTTATAGTCAGAGTTTCATATGCCATAAAACTTTACCGGTCACAGGAGGTGTAAAGCCTCAATAAAGGATGCCTTATCAGATAGTGATACAAGAGTTTCTCTTCAGTCTTTCCTCTTTGTCCTTCCAGAGCTCCCACAGCAACATGTCTGTAAGGAGGAGGAGGTTCTCACTGACCAGCAGCTCTGTGACCAGGAGAGGAACTCAAGTCTGGACCAAGAGGAACCAGAGCCTCCACAGATTGAAGAGGAACAAGAGGAACCAGAGCCATCAGAGATTAAAGAGGAACAAGAGGAACCAGAACCTCCACAGATTGAAGATGAACAAGTGGAACCAGAGCCTCCACAGATTGAAGAGGAACAAGAGGAACCAGAGCCATCAGAGATTAAAGAGGAACAAGAGGAACCAGAGCCTCCACAGATTAAAGAGGAACAAGAGGAACCAGAGCCTTCAGAGATTAAAGAGGAACTCTGCACCAGTCTTGAGATAGAACAGCAGGTACTGAAGGAGGAGACAGAAACCTTGATGTTGACTCCTACTTGTGAGGAAAGTGAAGATCAGACTCTGGACTTGAGTCCTGATGAAACTCAGATTGACAAGTCTACCACTTTAAAGATTCACAATAATACTTTGACAGGGAAACAATGTTTTGAATGTGACACTTGTGGGAAATCATTTGTGGCCAAGGGCAGTTTGTGCAGACATCTCAAAGTCCATACAGGTGAGAAGCCGTATACATGTGACACCTGTGGGAAAAGATTCTCTAAGCAGGGCACATTAAAAGTGCACATAAGAGTCCATACAGGTGAGAAGCCGTACAATTGCAAAACTTGTGGGGAGAAGTTCAGACATACTCAGATGTTGAAGATTCACATGAGAACACACACAGGTGAGAAGCCATACCCATGTAACACTTGTGGGAAAACGTTCACATGTATTAAGTACTTGAAGAATCACATGAGAACACACACAGGTGAGAATCCGTATCCATGTAACACTTGTGAGAAAAAATTCTCTGCGCTGTGCTTTTTAAAAGTGCACATGAGAACACACACAGGTGAGAAACCGTATCCATGTAACACTTGTGAGAAAAAATTCTCCACGCTGGGCATATTAAATGTGCACATGAGAACACACACAGGTGAGAAGCCGTATCCATGTAACACTTGTGAGAAAAGATTCTCTAAGCAGAAAAGCTTAAAAGCGCACATGAGAACACACACAGCTGAGAAGCCGTACAATTGCAAAACTTGTGGGGAAAAGTTCACACATACTCAGCACTTGACTAGACACATGAGAACACACACAGGTGGGAAGCCGTATCCATGTAACACTTGTGAGAAAAAATTCTCTAAGCCGAGCATATTAAAAGTGCACATGAGAACACACACAGGTGAGAAGCCGTACCCATGTAACACTTGTGAGAAAAGATTCTCTCGGCTGTGCTTCTTAAAAGTGCACATGAGAGTCCATACAGGTGAGAAGCCGTATCCATGTGATACCTGTGGGAAAAGATTTCGTCTGCTGAACGAATTAAAAGTACACATGACTCTCCATACAGGTGAGAAGCCGTACCCATGTAACACTTGTGAGAAAAGATTCTCTACGATGAGCAAATTAAAACTACACACGACTCTCCATACAGGTGAGAAGCCGTACAAATGCAAAACTTGTGGGAAAAAGTTCAGATCTACTACGAACTTGAAGACTCACATGAGAACACACACAGGTGAGAAGCCGTACAAATGCAAAACTTGTGGGAAAAAGTTCAGATGTACTAGTAACTTGAAGTCTCACATGAGAACACACACAGGTGAGAAAGCGTACCCATGTAACACTTGTGAAAAAAGATTCTCTCTGCTGGGCACATTAAAAGTGCACATGAGAACACACACAGGTGAGAAGCCATACAATTGCAAAACTTGTGGGAAAAAGTTCAGATATACTCAGCTCTTGAACACACACATGAGAACACACACATGAGAACACACAGGTGAGAAGCCGTACAAATGTAAAACTTGTGGGACAAAGTTCAGATATACTTGTCATTTGAGTAGAAACATGAGTACACATGCAGTGGGAAAAGATTCTGTCTGATGCCAGATTTGAAAAGATCGTTGATGGCAAGTGTTCACCAACATCTTTGTAAATTAATGTCAAATATTCTCCATGAAGAGGTCAGAACATTTTCATGTAAGTTGTACATTGTCAATAATGCTGTCAAGTTTTGTTTGTCAGGTTTTTGTTTAACATTAAGAAAGAAAGTCATTATGAAACACAATAAACCTCAGTTTCACCTTCAAAGACTGCAGGACTGGCTGTGTAGTGGGGAGTAATCTCATTAATCATCTGGTGTATGCTGATGACTTAGTCGTCGTATCTCCTTACAGTGCTGGATTACAACAACTGCTCAGAATCTGCTCAAATGATGGTATGCAGTATGATATCAAATTCAATTCTAAAAACAATGTTGCCAATGACTGTTAAAACCAAGGAAGATCAGAATGTAATGATAGGTGTTTCCATAAGTTACCACTAGATGACAGTGTAACCACTGGCGATAGTAGGAACACATCAGGTTGTGAACAAGAAAAGGACATGTTGAAATGAAGTGAACAATAAACAAGCTGGCATAGCTAGCATAATGTTACAAACTGGATATGTTTATTTTTAAGAATTAAGAAACATTACATTAAATGTAGTTAGCACATCATCAGGGCTGACCTGTATGATGATGATGATGATGATGATGATGTGCACAAACAAATATACTGGTACACAAGTTTGTTTTTAACAATGTCCCTAACTTTAATACTATGTTAAGGAAGTTAATGTACAGATTCATGGTTTGGTTATATGAATAAAACAAATGAAGCTATGATGGCATTAGCCCAGCCTACACAAGGTGACACAAAATACTCTTCTTGTTTTTGGAAACATTGGAACACATGTCTGTATCTGTTTTAACTCCATATATATTTATACTGTCTTGTCCTTGTGTTGTCTTGTGTTTTATTTATCTCATTACGTTTTTGTTGTTGTTGACCTACTATCTCATTTTACATTAAACTGGCTAATTAATGACCTTAATAACCACAAATACATATAAATAATAAAACAGCAAAGCACATACTTTGGCTGCATTGACAAATACATAAAAATGATCAAACTAACTTAAATGCATTGAACTGATCAACAAAAACATTACATAACCATAGCAACATGCCTATATTTCATCTCTCCCTGAAACAAATCTGTCAATTATATGAACCTGCATTATCTAGAGCAACACTTGCTCTTCACACTGTCGGCAATGAAAACAATACATAAACATAACATATGCATAGACTCGGTCCAAACCCAGTGTTTGAACACTTTTAAAACTCTCAAGTGTGACCAAATGTTCTTCCAACGTCTAAGCAGTATGCTGAGCAATTTTAAGTTGTTTTTCACATTATTTTACATACCAGTGGAGCAGTAAGCAACAAACACGGTTTCAGCAGTGTGCAACTACCTCAAGCGCCACTTTATTCTGTCTCCGGTCTGCAGTCAGGGGTACTTGGCTCCTGTGGGAGTAACATGGGCTTGAGTTAGAGGTTTCTTACTGAACCTGGTATCACAGTGCCACCTATGGTCACAAAATGGAATAACAACAATATGTAATGTTTGGGAAGCTTAACACTGGTTTTAATGTTTCAGTCATTCACTGTTGGTTTCCTACATGTTCTCATTGTATCACTCCTCTCTCTGAAGCATCATGCTGTCTGCCATTCATCTTATTCCACTACAAAGGGACTCAGTAGCTACTAACGTTAACTAGCTTAATGTTTGTTAAATTGCAGATGAACATTTTAAACGTGATTGTATGTACTTGTAGTATCATAGTTGCCATATTTTTAAACGGTTTAAAAATATGGCAACTGTTGCAGTGCAGTTGAATGATTAAGTTGACTTTCTGTTCAGGTTTTTTATACAATTCATATCAAAGAGTCCAAGGTAGGGGTTAGGTGTGAGAGAGAAAGAGAGAGAGAGAGAGAGAGAGAGAGAGAGAGAGAGAGAGAGAGAGAGAGAGAGAGAGAGAGAGAGAGAGAGAGAGAGAGAGAGAGAGAGAGATGCAGCTGTCTTTGATGTGGGTTATCCGGCTCATATTTGGCTGTGGCTAGCCAATAAGTTGTTTATCCGTAAATGTCAATAGAAGTCCTTGTAGTGCCTATTTAACTGAAGATATTCAGTTCATATTTTCTATCTTTGTTTAATGTAGAATGGTAATAAAGCTACTTTCCTTTCCTTTATTTCCTGAGATATTTTTTTAATACTTTTACTTAAGTACATTTTTAAGCAAATACTTTAGTACTTTTACTTAAGTAATATTTTGACTAAGCTACTTTTACTTGTATTGGAGTAATATTTGACAAGGAGCATCTGTACTTTTACTCAAGTAGTGAAGTTGTGTACTCTGTCCACCTCTGTTTGTAGTTGTAAACTCAATCTAGATCACTTGGGAGTGTGAATGTGATATATCACAAGGAAATACTCAAACTCTATTGTCTTGACCCATGAATGAACACAACACTCTTAACTTACCATCTTCACATATTAAAAGTATAAAACATTATTATTTTGAAGACTTTAAATGGAGTCACACAGCTCTGTTTGTAGTTTAAAGTAAATAACTGATCTCTGGCTGCTGGCCGGCCACAGGAACTTTGTACTCATCAACATCAGACTGAGTTTATACCAAGAGGTTACGATGTGGTTTCAACCGTGTTACTATGAGGAATATCAAAACAGTTTGGAAATATACAAAAATCAGACAAATCTGACTCAGAAACCATGTTTATTCATATGAACAGGTCATTTTGATGTTTTTTTCTGTGCAGAAGCAGGGTTACAATGATAAGGACATCAACAGAAGAGATTATGCATGAAGAGAAATGTACTGATAAAAGAAATACATTGTTTACCAATATTATGAGTTGATTAACACACATGCTACAAGACAAACTGCAACTTCAGAGTTTGCATACTGGATTGCTGTTTACCTATTTTGTAACAATCTCTGTTAAAGCACCAGTGTTTATGATTTAGTGGCATCTAGTGGTGAAGTTGCAGATTGCAACCAACTGAACCCCCCCACCCCTCCAAGTGTGTCAGAGAACCTACGGTGGCCCAACAAATTCATGAAAGATGTTTCATTTGTCTGTTCTGGGTGGTTATACACTAATTCTACAAACTGGTCCTTTAATATTACTGCTACTTAACGTTAGCATAATTAGCAAGCAAACTATAGTTACCGCGGTTAGCTTTGGGGAGGCAGATGTTAGTAGTAAATAATGGATATCTACATTTATCAACAGTTATTACCAAACACACTAAAGCCGAGCCAAGCATTTAGGTTGGCTACTGTGGTTGTTGTTACTTTGTTGGTGATATCATTCTTCCCATAGAAGGCGCCAGATAATTTAGGTACGTTATTGTTGTCGACGCAACAGTAGGTGCTCCAGAAATAATCGGGAATATTAACCCTCCCTTTAATGGGTGGATTATTTCCTGGCACCACACCAGTAATAATATAAGCTTTAAAACCACGGTTCAAGCAATCAGTATCCAATTTTTTTGCGACAGTTGCCTCTGCTACCCTCCAAGCTCCTGAGTTAAATTTGGGGTACTGTGGGGCAGCATTTGTGAGGGTGAATGTGGCATCTATGCATTGCTTGGCATTTCGGTGGTAGACTGGAACCAGGTGTCCCCTATGGTAGCCGCTCCCATCATAATCATCATTCAGAGCTTGGTTATCGCCTCTTGGGGGTTTAGTTACTGTGCCCTGAGTATTCATCTCCGGTCCTTTGGTCGGGTCATCCAGCTGTAGAGGATTAAAAAACAATTTCAATTCATTTTTGTACTGTTAACTCCAAAATATAACTACAGATATTATTCTGGATATTTTCATATCTCCAGATAAGAATCATGTTAATCAGAAATTAATAAAGCTGATGGCAAATACAATGAACTGCGTCCCACTGTTACACTTTACATTACATAAAACTCTTTGGTCCAAATCCACAAAGAATGGATTGGGCCTGTAAATAACACCATGTGATCTGCCCTGTTTTAAGCAGGGTTGGGAGGGTTACTTTAAAAATGTATTACAATGTAGTTACTAGTTACCTAGTAATGTAGTCAGAAACGAAGTGAAGAAGTGAAATCCAAATGAGCACACTTTCTTACAAAAGTCCATAATATTCCAAATGAAAAGTCTCTCACAAATATAATATTTTTTATTGATATAAATAACAGTCGTTGGTTGTGTTAATAAAGACATAAAAACGCAAACATATGTGCAGTTTAAAAATATAACTAGACAGTCATGAAATTTGGATTTCACTTCTACAACATCTTCAGATAAAACTCGCTAAATAAATATTCAGTTTTGAACCATAGCTCTCTCCAAAGTGCCTCTGTGGTACGAGCACAGCAGCTCGTGGGCGAGCTTTTTGTGAACGCGTGTTCCTTCGCCCTTCGGGCCATTTCGGTCGGGGGCAAGACAAGGGTTTTTTTTTATAACTGATATATTTAAACAAAAGCCCAACAAAATGCCATCTTTATTTGAAAATGTATTTATCTTATTCTTTTTTATTCTTATGTTATTTATTCTATTATTTATTTGAATCCCACCAGTTCAGTGTAAATACTAATAAATGAATTCTACTGTATTTATATGACAGTCTACAGTCGACCCACTAGACACAGATGCTGATGTAACTACAAAGCTACTGAAAAATAACACGGACATTATGATGTTCTGGACCTTCACTTGAGGACATTTACACAAATTCTACCTCAGTGAATTTTAAATAAATATCCCTGTTAAATGCAGTATAAATATTTGGATATTGAGCTTAAAATTGTCTATTTTTTTCTCTTGTCACTGTTTAACATGCTAACACTGTATATATCTACGTGCCTTTAATCTGCTGTTTTAATACTTACCCATCTGACTGTGTACAAATCTGAAAGACACTAAAGAGTGAAAATGAGCCACTAACCTGAGGTTCAATGTACCATGGTGTGTTCCTAGAACAACTGCCTTTAGACTGAAACTCATAAGCAGAGTAGATGGGGATCCTTAGGTTGGTGTCATAGAGCGTTGCAAATTCATAACCGGCTGCTGGATCTCTCTTTTGGCAGATCTCCATGTACTGATTACCCAATGGCCCAGTAGGTGGTTGGTTCTTGAGAAAGAAGTTACTGCATTTTTGGAAAGGTGGTGGCAGAACCTCAGCTGTGGCTAGATAACCGAGAGCCAGAAACAGAAAAGCTGGGACCAGGAGCTTCATGATGAAGAATGAGATATTATCAATGAAGAGTTCTCTCTACCGATGGCTGGCTGCCTTTTATAGCTGTGAAGGGATGGTTTGGACTTTATATTAAACCAATCCCACAGGTGGATGACAGTGCATGGCAGCCTTATGTGCTAACAGAAAACATTTCTCCACATCAGGAAGTTTCAGCTGTGTTGTGTCAAGTCACGCCTTTGCAGAATAATTGTGATAAAGTGAGTGTCTTCACATTCAGCTCAGAGAACCGATAAATGAGGCCAAATGTGAAAAGATAGGAGCATGTGAAACATTGCTGTTTTCAATTGATTTGTATTTGTACTAACAAGACTCCATCCTACTGCCAGGTATTTTCTGTTTCTGTATTTTTCACACTCACAAAAAAGCATCATGGTAGTTTTGATTATACATTTTTTTGTTCTTCTGTGGTACCAATAATTGTTAAAATGTCATTTAATGTATAGTTAAAGTACAACTTTTGCAATTAAATCATTCTATGGTAATACCATCATATAATCTAGTTTAAATACCATGGTGGTAGTGACCAAAAATGATGGAAATACTATGATAACCTTTTGGGTTAATATCCTCTCTGTTGATTTGGAAACAGCACTATGTAACAAGTAATGAGAATGATAACAACATCCCATAGTGAGTAAAAATATCACCATGATGCACAGATGGCCACATGGAGCCCAACGCAGGCTCAAGCTACAAAGGTTGTTGTTGTCCACATTCCTCTGGCCAATAGTCAACACAGTATCAGATACAATAGTACTGGTAAAAGATATCATAAGACTTGCTGATACCTGGTTGTATATGTAACGGTACGCTATGCTAGCTACATATTTGCACTCGCCGTAAGGTAGTGTATGTTCTATATGATCTAATCATGAAAAGCTCTTGAGTCCACTAAAGGCCCTTTCCACTGTCATTTGTGCTTGACTAAGCTGGTGGGTGAACTGAGTCTGTGCCTCAGTGATTCCTCTGCCTTCAGGGCCTCATTAGCCAATAATAATAATAATAACAATAAGCTTTCTCTGTCACATAATTGAGGAACCTATGATATTTAGTACATGTTGTCAGTCCATACTAATCTTACTTGTACAAAACATCAGAATACCAAACATCAGAAAATCATCCACATAGTAATAATGTGAACGTATCACATGACTATTCAGAAGCATGAGATTTGAATGTAACTGTTAGGTGGCTGTGTGGCAAGACTAACAGAATTGAGGAACCTGCTCGGAAACAAAACTTATTTAACTGAACTATGACATTAGCAACATGTTGTGAGATCTCACTTGCACAAAAAGTCAAGTTGTGTAAATTCCTTGCTAAACAGCCTCCAAAGAAAGACAGCTACATGCATTTCAACAGGGACAGTTTGTTGTTTTCGGGTGCCACGACTCAGACTATGTCAAGGGATGTCACATAGCTTCATGAAGGTACCTCTTCTCATTCTGAAATTCTTCAGCCATTCCCTGACAGTCCAGTAGCTGCTAACATTCTGCCACCCATGACCCAAGCCCAGATGCTCCTGTGGTAGAGATATTGACAAGTCAACTTGGTTCTGAACACTAATCTCAAAAACTGGTAGGTAGGAACACCAAAGCAGGAATATTGCCAGTATCAAAACACTTTTCTATTTCATCTAACGATCTGCTGAGAGGTTTGCTGCGGTTTGCAGTGGTAACTCCTTCCTTTAAATCATCAACCTCGGTTGGTCTCTATAGCTGATTAAGTACCAAGCTTCTTTTATTGAGTATTTTCTTATCATGCTAATGAAGTTGTTGAAGGCAGTGTACTCGCTCCCTCTCCCGACATTTGTAGTGTTATTTACTTTAATGTTTATGTGTATTAGTTGTTGGCACTGTGCCCAATGTTGGTTGTACCCGCTTTTTGTTTTTGTAGTATCCTTTGTTGGTAAAGGCAGTGTGGGCACTCCCACTCTTAGCATAGGTGTGTATTATTAACTTCATTGTTTCTGTTAGCAGCTGCGACTGAGCGTCCTCCAGGAAAAAGGCCAAAGAGTCCAAACTCCAAGGTGGACCAGTTAACTGAGGAGCTTAACCAGAGGAATTCCCTCTTCCCCATCCTCCAGTCAGGGACTGGTGCAGGGGATGTGGCTGCTCCTGCTCCTTCTGAGGCCATGTTGCATCCAGACAATGGCTGTGTCTCAATTCAGGGGCTGCATCCTTGTAAGGACGCGGCCTCGCGGTCTTCAAAGACCGCGTGCTACTGATGAACCTCAGAAGGATGCATCAACCGTTGTGAAATGGGACGGTCTAGCCTTCGAAGCATTTCCTGGTTGCGTCACCAGCTGCGTCACCAGCTGTTCCCGCCCATAAGACGCGAAAGGCACACACAGAAGAAAAACACACAGAAGTATAAGACAAACAGCAGAAAGAAGAAAAAAACATAAGAATAAGACAAACTAGAAGAAAGAAGAGGTGGTGGTGGTGGTTGGAGATGTTACATATTTTATTATTTTTTAGTTATTATAGTATCATATAATTTCATTATTATAACAAATATTTCAAATACTACTAATGTTATTTTTTTTTAAAAGAAAAAAAAGAAAAGGAAACGGATATTTATCATTGCCACCCAGTGGATGATGCGCAAAGCACCCCTGCTTGACCCAAGATACCGAGGGGACCACATGAAGCCACCTGAGCTAAGTGTTATAGAAGCAGAACTGGTAGCGGAGATGATGGCGGCAGCAGAAGCAACACGTGAATGTCTTTCGCACAGCACATTTTTGAGTGTTTAATTAATTATTAATCTAAATGATTTTGAATTTTATTGTTTTTAGTATAATTCGTTTTGTTCGTTTAAGACCTTGGTTAAGATCATTTTATATAATTCGCTTTGCACGGGGGGGAGGGGGGGCGGCATCAACCCCAGTGGACAGTGGAGACCAGACCCCCAAACACCCTGAATAGCAGTCCAGATGATGTCCCACTGACCACAGAAGACACCAGGGTCTTTATTGTGGCATCCCATCCAGCCCAGCAGCACTGCCAGGGACTCCTGCTCAGCCTATTACATTATTTTTTTCATTTTTTATTTTATTAATTTGTTATTATTTATTAATTTATTTTTTTTATTATTGTAAATCATTTGGAATTTTAGTAGTGTTGTATTTAATAATACATATTTTGTTAATAGTTTGTTCATAATTGTACATCATTTTCTAATAATAATCTGTAAATATTTATTTGTGATGTATTTTTTGTAAATAGTTAAATGTTAAGACTGCCCCCTTGTAGAGTTAAGTTTCATCCTTTGCTAATAAAAGAAAATATTAGAGAAAATATTAAATCCCTTGTTGTTCCTGAACAGTAGCACTTCATGCCGTTTGCTAATCCTGTTATAAATTGTACTTAAATTGTAAATACTAAATGGAAAAGACAACGTGTAACAATTAACAATTTTTATTTTATTTATAACAATACCATATAAAAACATAAACATTTATTAACAATGACAACCATTGGTCTTTTCGCGGGACTGCACATAGATATATATGGAACGTCATGTTCTATAGATATCTATGGGACTGAACAGCGGCGCGCAAAGGATCTTGGGATATATAAGGCCGCTAAGGATAGTAGCGATGCATCCTCAAAAACAGGGAAAACAAGGACGCATTTTGAGGCTGCGTTTGAGCATTCATTTGAGGAGTCTTCGAATTGGGACAGGCCTTGGCGCGGCGCTGTGACGTAACCGCCCTTAAAATGCGTCCTTACAAGGATGCAGCCCCTGAATTGAGACACAGCCAAAGATGCACTCTCAATGATGGCCCCAGCCACTGAGTTTTGTGAATATGGGGACATCCTGTGCCTCTGAGGTGAGCTCCCCTTCTTCGGCCTGCAGTTCTGGGGATGGTTTCGACGATAGCTCCATGGGAGCCATCATTCGTATGGCCCTGACACGCCTGCAGTTAGATGTTCCACAAGCTCAGCCAGCTCCTGCCAGTGCTTTTTTCAGACGTGGTTCAGCTCCTGCCACCTTTACTGTGCCTCTGTCAGATTTATTCCTAAGGGAGTCGCATGCATTCTGGAGGATTACTAGAGCACTCTCTCATGCAACATCCGATGGCCGAACCCTGGCAGCCATGCAGGATGCAGCACAGTTTGGCTTGGGCCACATGCCAGCAATTGAGCCGACTATAGCCGCTGTCATTGTTTCGCCTGATGAGGCTCTGAGGCTGGATAAAATGTGTCCTCGCCCCCAGTGTCGGGTCACGGATGATCTGCTCTCTGAAGCCTAAACAAAAAAAATCTATTTCCCTGTTATACGGACTAGCCAAATGAACTATACTTGTGAACCTATGACATTTAGAACATATTGTCAGTCCATACTAATCATACTTGTACAAAACATCAGAATACCATAAAAAACATCAGCATAGTAATAATGTGAATGTATCATGTGACTATTCAGAAGCATGTTGTGAGATCTCACTTGCACAAAAAGTCAAGTTGTGTAAATTCCTTGCTAAAAGCCTCCAAGACAGACAGCTACACACATTCCAACAAATGGAAAATGCATACACATATATATGTATGTTTATACTGTTGATCAGTGAGAAAAATATATCTGTGGGAGCTGTGGTCAAAAGTTTATAATAAATACCAATGAAAAGAGTATATTCAAAAGAAATGAATGAAAAATGGTCAGAGAAAGTGACCATAAATGCTTCTCGGTCGCAGGAGTCTTCAATTTGATTGAATGGTGCATTTACAATTAGGAGTATTTTAAATGTTATAACACCAAGATTCTTGGCGTTTGGACTTATTAAGGCAAAAAGGTGATTGATTTCTATGCAATGACAGTGGGATGATGCCGGGGGCCAAAGAGTGTGATGTCTGTCTTGTCCTCGTTTAACTGAAGAAAGTTATGAGCCAGCCAGTCCAGAGGATGAGCTGCCAATGGAGACGGTATATTGTCTGTTTGAAATGAAGGAGTGGAACCAGTCAAGGGCGAGCCCTGAGATGCCAGCCCAGCATGTCAGGGGACTCAGGAGAATTGTGTAGTCAACAGTATCAAAAGCTGCACTGAGAATTAAAACAGAACATTTTCCAGCATCCAGCAGAGGAGGTCATTTGTCATCGATAAAAAGGAAAGCTTAGAAATTGGCCTAAAATTATTTTGAATAGCAGCGTCAAGACCAGGCTTCTTAAGGAGTGGTTTAACGATGACATACTTAAATCAAGACGGGACTGTGCCTGTGGCTAAATAACTGTTAAATTTGTCAGTATGCTCAGGCCAACTGCAGCAAAAGACTGTTTTAAGAGCCTTTCAGGAATAATATCGAGCTGACAGCTGGTGGGCTTCATGTCTGTAATTGTGCGACCAAGCAGGGGTAAAGTGACCGGGAAATTATTAAAATCAGGAGGGTCCTCAACAGCCTGTGAGATGTCTTTGGTAGGGTGTGAAATATTTGACCAAATGCTTTCGATTCTTTCTTGACAAAAGTCCTTAAACTGCTCACAAGTGATTTAGTGGAAATGTAGTACAGCAGGCAGAGGGGTTAATTACAGAGGAAACCGAGTGTTGAATAAAATAATCATACACACAGATGTTGTGTCAAACAAAATTGTCTGAAGCTTTACCTTTCTTTTTAGTATTAATTGCTTTTTAAAGTTCTAAAGCTTGATGTTCCAGTGTAGTGTTGGTTGTGTTCCAATCATATCAATCATAGTGTGAATGTGATATATCACAAGAAAATGCTCAAACTCTATTGTCTTGACCCATGAATGAACACAACACTCTAACTTACAATCTTTAGGTATTAAAAGTATAAAACGTCAGTTATACAGGTGTGTTTGTAGTTCCAAGTGTCTCTGCTTTGTACTTGGCCCTTGTCATTTGACTAGAAGAGGGATATGTCAACATCAGACTGAGTTTATACCAAGAAGTTACTATGTGGTTACAACTGTGTTACATGAGGAATATCAAAACAGTTTGGAAATATTAAAAATCAGACACATCTGACTCAGAAACCATGTTTATTCATATGAACAGGTCATTTTGATTATTTTTTTCGGTGCAGAAGCAGGGTTACAATGATCAGGACATCAACAGAAGAGATTATGCATGAAGAGAAATGTACTGATAAAAGAAATACATTCTTTGGCAATATTATGAGTTCATTAGCACACATGCCACATGACAAACTGCAACTTCAGAGTTTCCAATCAATTTTTTTTTAACACATACTCTCATCCTATAAATGTATGTATATACTGTTGGTCACAGGAGTCTTCAATAACATTGAATGGTGATCCATTTTGTACATTTATTCTCTGATGTAGTATTAACAGTATCTCTGTTGGCAGACGACTCCTTCAGACAATCTCTGTTAAAGCACCAGTGTTTAGGATTTAGTGGCGTTTAGTGGTGAAGTTACAGATTGCAACCAACTGAACCCTCCCACCCCTCCAAGTGTGTCAGAGAACCTACGGTGGCCCAACAAATTCATGAAAGGTGTTTCATTTGTCTGTTCTGGGTGGTTATACACTAATTAGAAAATACTTGTGAATATCAAGTCCGTTCCTCTGCATACCACTAAATTCTACAAACTGGTCCTTTAATATTACTGCTACTTAACGTTAGCATAATTAGCAAGAAAACTGTAGTTACTGCGGTTAGCTTTGGGGAAGCAGATGTTGGTAGTAGATAATGGATATCTACATTTATCAACAGTTATTACCAAACACACTAAAGCCAGTGCCATAGACTCCCTGGAGCATAGCATTCAGGTTGGCTACTGTGGTTGTGGCTACTGTGTTGGTGATATCATTCTTCCCATAGTAGGCGCCAGATAATTGATGTACGTTATTGTTGTTGACGCAACAGTAGGCGCTCCAGAAATAATCGGGAATATTAACCCTCCCATTAATGGGTGGATTATTTCCAGGCACCACACCAGTAACAATGTAGGCATGAAAACCACGGTTCAAGCAATTATCTGTCAAATCATCAGACACTTTTCCCTTTTGTGTACTCCAAGCTCCTTGGTTAAATTTGCGGTTCTGTGGAGCAACATTTGTGAGGGTGAATGTGGCTTCTGAGCATGCCTGGGCATTTCGGTGTCGCACTGGAACCAGGTGTCCCTTAACGTAGTCGGTGCCGGGGTAATCTCCGTTCAGAGCTTGGTTATCGCCTCTTGGGGGTTTAGTTACTTTGTCCTCAGAAACCATCTCCGGTCCTTTGGTCGGGTCATCCAGCTGTAGAGGATTAAAAAAACTATTTCAATTCATTGTTGTACCATTAATTCCACAATACAGACTGAAATGTCATTACCGAAAATGAACAGTCACGACCGAAACGTGGGATGTTTTGTCAAAAATAAAGTACATTAAGTTATCAACTAAGCTGTTATGGTAGTGTTTGGTGTAATGTGTATTAAAACTAATGGATCCTGAAATTTGAAATCAGTATGATCAAGTTATTGCTCTTTACAAAGAAACATCTGATTCAAAATCAAATGAATGAATACAATTACACTCAAAATATTGTTAAAATTTTAATTGTTATTGTTTTACCTCCGAAAACCTTTTAATACAATTGCAGAAAATGTAAATATAAAACAAAAAAATAGCCAGTTAATATAAATTGTAATAATTACTACAAATGTATACTTAAGATATTATATAATTTGCACACATAAAAAGATTTGGGAAAAAATCCATTTTTTTCAAGATTTCGATAGAATTTTCCTATATATCTAATGCTATACATGTACATACCTTTAATCTGCTGTTTCAATACTTTGTACAAGATTGAAAGACACTTTTTTTTCTCCTTTCTTTTTTTTGTTTGTTTGTGTTTTGTTTCATATTGGTTTTTGTTTTATGTTTCTGATGAAAAACCTCAATAAAAAATGAAAACATTTTAAAAAAAGATTGAAAGACACTAAAGAGTTAAAATGAGCCACTAACCTGAGGTTCAATGTACCATGTCCTAGAACAACTGCCTTTAGACTGAAACTCATAAGCAGAGTAGATGGGGATCCTTAGGTTGGTGTCATAGAGCGTTGCAAATTCATAACCGGCTGCTGGATCTCTCTTTTGGCAGATCTTCTTGTACTGAGGACCTGCTGGCCCAGTGGGTGGTTGTTTCTTGAGAAAGAAGTTATTGCATTTTTGGAAAGATGATGGCAGAACCTCAGCTGTGGCTAGATAACCGAGAGCCAGCAGCAGAAACGCTGAGACCAGGAGCTTCATGATGAAGAATGAGATATTATCAATGAAGAGTTCTCTCTACCGATGGCTGGCTGCCTTTTATAGCTGTGAAGGGATGGTTTGGACTTTATATCAAACCAATCCCACAGGTGGATGACAGTGCATGGCAGCCTTATGTGCTAACAGAAAACATTTCTCCACATCAGGAAGTTTCAGCTGTGTTGTGTCAAGTCACGCCTTTGCAGAATAATTGTGATAAAGTGAGTGTCTTCACATTCAGCTCAGAGAACCGATAAATGAGGCCAAATGTGAAAAGATAGGAGCATGTGAAACATTGCTGTTTTCAATTGATTTGTATTTGTACTAACAAGACTCCATCCTACTGCCAGGTATTTTCTGTTTCTGTATTTTTCACACTCACAAAAAAGCATCATGGTAGTTTGTCATTTCATGTATAGTTAAAGTACAACTTTTGCAATTAAATCATTTTATGGTAATACCATCATATAATCTAGTTTAAATACCATGGTGGTAGTGACCAAAACTTATGGAAATAGTATAATAACCTTTTGGGTTAATATCCTCTTTGTTGATTTGGACTTTGTATCAGACTACAGTAACAGAAAAAGAGAACAAACATAAAATAAAAAACGTAACCATCAGGATTAGACATGAATATTTTTGACAATGGTATCAAACCAGGAGTCATGACACTTTTTTATCTTTTTTTTTTGTTTACCTAAAATTATAAAAGAATCCTTAAATTATGGATACTGTTATAGAAATCACAAACCAGGGTGTTTCAGCTCCACCCACTAAAAGACACTCACTTCTTAAGACAACAAAGAGTAAAGTTCACCAGCAGAAAATAAGAAAAATTCCTACACATCTGGTTATCATCATGTGTTATCTCAAAAACTAAACAAAACTAAACAAAAAACAGCCTTCTACGTTATTACAACTAAATTTAATTAGTTCACTTTTTAAAATACACATAGGTGAAAATCAGGTTAGATGAAAATGATCAAACCAATCGTTGATTCTTCTTCACTTTTACAAACTCAACCAAGCAGAACAAAGAATCCTATCCTATCCAATCTCAAAGCCAACCTTCACCCAACTGGGCACCCATGCCATCCCCAAGTGCTGAGCCACCCATTTAACCTCCTGTACCAAAATAAATGCATCAGCAGTCTTTGCCCCCATATACTCCACTACATCAGCAGCACACCCCCCCATCCATAACACCAATACACCCCCTGCACCCACCAATGGCATTACATGCTTCACCTCCACCTGTGTCACAGCAGCCCATGCCTCCAAGTTGTTCATATGATGGTATACTACATGTGTCATTGATGCTGCATGATGTAAACAGGGACTTACACTGCTCTTGAGTCTACTAAAGGCCCTTTCCACTGTCATTTGTGCTTGACTAAGCTGGTGGGTGAACTGAGTCTGTGCCTCAGTGATTCCTCTGCCTTCAGGGCCTCATTAGCCAATAATAATAATAATAACAATAAGCTTTCTCTGTCACATAATTGAGGAACCTATGATATTTAGTACATGTTGTCAGTCCATACTAATCTTACTTGTACAAAACACCAGAATACCATAAAAACTATCCACATAGTAATAATGTGAATGTATCACATGACTATTCAGAAGCATGAGATTTGAGTGTAACTGTTAGGTGGCTGTGTGGCAAGACTAACAGAATTGAGGAACCTGCTCGTAAACAAAACTTATTTAACTGAACTATGACATTAGCAACATATTGTGAGATCTCACTTGCGTAAAACCTCAAGTTGTGTAAAATTCTTACTAAAAGCCTCCAAGACAAACAGCTACACACATTCCAACAAATGACAAATACATACATATATATATGTATGTTTATACTGTTGGTCAGTGAGACAAATATACGTATCTATAGGAGCTGTGGTCAAAAAGAAATCTATATGATGAATACCAATGAAAAGAGTATACTAAAAAGAAATGAATGAAAAATGGTCAGAGAAAAGTGATCATAAATGCTTCTTGGTCACAGGAGTCTTCAATATGATTGAATGGTGATCCATTTTGTACATTTACAATTAGGAGTATTTTGAATGTTATCCTGTAATGAACAGGGAGCCAGTGTAAGGATGTGAGGATGGGGGTGATTTGGCCTCGTCTTTTGAACCTTGTTAATAACAGGGCAGCAGTGTGAGAGATGGCATGGTAGAGTGAGGGCGAGCCCTGAGATGCCAGCCCAGCATGTCAGGGGACTCAGGAGAATTGTGTAGTCAACCGTATCAAAAGCTGCACTGAGATCAGGGAGAATTAAAACAGAACATTTTCCAGCATCCAGCAGAGGAGGTCATTTGTCATCGATAAAAAGGAAAGCTTAGAAATTGGCCTAAAATTATTTTGAATAGCAGCGTCAAGACCAGGCTTCTTAAGGAGTGGTTTAACGATGACATACTTAAATCAAGACGGGACTGTGCCTGTGGCTAAATAACTGTTAAATTTGTCAGTATGCTCAGGCCAACTGCAGCAAAAGACTGTTTTAGGAGCCTTGCAGGAATAATATCGAGCTGACAGCTGGTGGGCTTCATGTCTGTAATTGTGCGACCAAGCAGGGGTAAAGTGACCGGGAAATTATTAAAAGCAGGAGGGTCCTCAACAGCTTGTGAGATGTCTTTGGTAGGGTGTGAAATATTTGACCTAATGCTTTCGATTTTGTCTCGACAGAAGTCCTTAAACTGCTCACAAGTGATTTAGTGGAAATGTAGTACAGCAGGCAGAGGGGTTAATTACAGAGGAAACCGAGTGTTGAATAAAATAATCATACACACAGATGTTGTGTCAAACAAAATTGTCTGAAGCTTTACCTTTCTTTTTAGTATTAATTGCTTTTTAAAGTTCTAAAGCTTGATGTTCCTGTGTAGTGTTGGTTTTGTTCCCTTTTATCAAGATTCAAGGAAATCATATGAAATTGTTGAAAAGATACGAAACACGTCACCTTTAGAAGAGAAGGACTGACCTCCCTCATGCTGAGACATCGTGACTTACTGAAGAAATCTAGTGAAACAAGTTCAGTAGGTTTGGAACATGCAAAACTGTCTCAACCCAGTAACAGAAGTTTTCACTTGTTCTCTGAAAGTAGGATTTCGAGACTCTATATTGCCAAGATAAGTTAAAAAAAAGATTTGCAGGGTCACTATAGATTTAAGTAGAAATATTGTGGAGAGAAAAACAGACTACTGTAGGTCAATGTGTTAGATGACCTTTCTGTAGTTGTTTCAACATTAGTGTAAGCTGTAACTTCTGTTCCAATGTGTGTTTTTTAACTTAAACTTTTACCTCCTAATTGATTTCTCATTCATTGTATCACCAGAGTGCCACAAGTCCTAGATTTCATTACTATTGTACCTTAATTAGGAAGTTTAAAGTTTTACCTCACTGTTTTCTAGAAGGAGACACAGCCTCATGTGAATCATTATCATGAATGAGTGATGATCGGACAATGAAGTCCTCAGACCAAGAACCATATAAGACTGTTTTGAATTCAGTATTTGCTGCAGTGCATTTTATCCGAAACACTTGTGAGTGTGAATGTGATACGTCACCTGAAAGAACTCAATACATGTTGCCTTGAACTATTAATGCACACATCACTCCAACTCATAAACTTTACATAATTAGGTTTCAAAAATGTTCATCTAAAAATATTAAACGGACTGATATGTGATGCGAAATGTTCTGTAAAACAAAGGAAGTAACAACAAGATAACGGTCTGTCTGCTTCATTCACCTGCGTCCTAGGAGCAGCCGGTTTATATACACCTGTTGTTTACACGTCACTACATCTGACAGTTTGACCGTACTCGGCACCGAGCCAAGTTAAACTAAACAGAAAGAAACACAGGGGTGCACAGAATTGGCTGAGTAAACACTATAAACCATTTACCAAAACAGGTGATGTAGAGAATGGGTGTATTTTTCCTAATACATGTACTTCTTCACCTCAAAGCTTTAATATGAACTGTTTTGAAAGGTTTTGACAGCTTGTGTATTTGTAGTTGTAAACTCAATCTAGATCACTTGGGAGTGTGAATGTGATATATCACAAGAAAATGCTCAAACTCTATTGTCTTGACCCATGAATGAACACAACACTCTAACTTACAATCTTTAGGTATTAAAAGTATAAAACGTCAGTTATACAGGTGTGTTTGTAGTTCCAAGTGTCTCTGCTTTGTACTTGGCCCTTGTCATCTGACTAGAAGAGGGATATGTCAACATCAGACTGAGTTTATACCAAGAAGTTACTATGTGGTTACAACTGTGTTACATGAGGAATATCAAAACAGTTTGGAAATATTAAAAATCAGACAAATCTGACTCAGAAACCATGTTTATTCATATGAACAGGTCATTTTGATTATTTTTTTCGGTGCAGAAGCAGGGTTACAATGATCAGGACATCAACAGAAGAGATTATGCATGAAGAGAAATGTACTGATAAAAGAAATACATTGTTTACCAATATTATGAGTTGATTAACACACATGCTACAAGACAAACTGCAACTTCAGAGTTTGCATACTGGATTGCTGTTTACCTATTTTGTAACAATCTCTGTTAAAGCACCAGTGTTTATGATTTAGTGGCATCTAGTGGTGAAGTTGCAGTTGCAACCAACTGAACCCTCCCACCCCTCCAAGTGTGTCAGAGAACCTACGGTGGCCCAACAAATTCATGAAAGGTGTTTCATGTGCCTTCAGGTGCCTGTTCTGGCTGGTTATACACTAATTAGAAAATACTTGTGAATATCAAGTCTGTTCCTCTGCATACCACTAAATTCTACAAACTGGTCCTTTAATATTACTGCTACTTAACGTTAGCATAATTAGCAAGAAAACTGTAATTACTGCGGTTAGCTTTGGGGCAGCAGATGTTGGTAGTAGATAATGGATATCTACATTTATCAACAGTTATTACCAAACACTCTAAAGCCAGTGCCATAGACTCCCTGGAGCATAGCATTCAGGTTGGCTATTGTGGTTGATGTTGTTGCTATTTTGCTGTTATCATTCTTCCTATGGTAGGCGCCAAAGACTGAAGGTACTGGTACTTTATTGTTGTCGACGCAACAGTAGGCGCTCCAGAAATAATCAGGAACATTAACACTCCCAGGGTTGGGTGGATTATTTCCTTTGATGTCTGTATTTCCTGGCACCACACCAGTAATAATATAAGCTTTAAAACCACGGTTCAAGCAATCAGTATCCAATGTTTTTGCGACAGTTGCCTCTGCTACCCTCCAAGCTCCTGAGTTAAATTTGGGGTACTGTGGGGCAGCATTTGTG
Source organism: Scomber scombrus (assembly GCF_963691925.1). Taxonomy (NCBI): domain Eukaryota; kingdom Metazoa; phylum Chordata; class Actinopteri; order Scombriformes; family Scombridae; genus Scomber; species Scomber scombrus. The sequence goes on along the minus strand of NC_084976.1, from coordinate 31,722,959 downwards.
AGGGTGAATGTGGCATCTATGCATTGCTTGGCATTTCGGTGGTAGACTGGAACCAGGTGTCCCCTATGGTAGCCGCTCCCATCATAATCATCATTCAGAGCTTGGTTATCGCCTCTTGGGGGTTTAGTTACTGTGCCCTGAGTATTCATCTCAGGTCCTTTGGTCGGGTCATCCAGCTGTAGAGGATTAAAAAACAATTTCAATTCATTTTTGTACTGTTAACTCCAAAATATAACTACAGATATTATTCTGGATATTTTCATATCTCCAGATAACAATCATGTTAATCAGAAATTAATAAAGCTGATGGCAAATACAATGAACTGCGTCCCACTGTTACACTTTACATTACATAAAACTCTTTGGTCCAAATCCACAAAGAATGGATTGGGCCTGTAAATAACACCATGTGATCTGCCCTGTTTTAAGCAGGGTTGGGAGGGTTACTTTAAAAATGTATTACAATGTAGTTACTAGTTACCTAGTAATGTAGTCAGAAACGAAGTGAAGAAGTGAAATCCAAATGAGCACACTTTCTTACAAAAGTCCATAATATTCCAAATGAAAAGTCTCTCACAAATATAATATTTTTTATTGATAGAAATAACAGTAGTTGGTTGTGTTAATAAAGACATAAAAACGCAAACATATGTGCAGTTTAAAAATATAACTAGACAGTCATGAAATTTGGATTTCACTTCTACAACATCTTCAGATAAAACTCGCTAAATAAATATTCAGTTTTGAACCATAGCTCTCTCCACAGTGCCTCTGTGGTACGAGCACAGCAGCTCGTGGGCGAGCTTTTTGTGAACGCGTGTTCCTTCGCCCTTCGGGCCATTTCGGTCGGGGGCGAGACAAGGGTTTTTTTTTATAACTGATATATTTAAACAAAAGCCCAACAAAATGCCATCTTTATTTGAAAATGTATTTATCTTATTCTTTTTTATTCTTATGTTATTTATTCTATTATTTATTTGAATCCCACCAGTTCAGTGTAAATACTAATAAATGAATTCTACTGTATTTATATGACAGTCTACAGTCGACCCACTAGACACAGATGCTGATGTAACTACAAAGCTACTGAAAAATAACACGGACATTATGATGTTCTGGACCTTCACTTGAGGACATTTACACAAATTCTACCTCAGTGAATTTTAAATAAATATCCCTGTTAAATGCAGTATAAATATTTGGATATTGAGCTTAAAATTGTCTATTTTTTTCTCTTGTCACTGTTTAACATGCTAACACTGTATATATCTAAGTGCCTTTAATCTGCTGTTTTAGTACTTACCCATCTGACTGTGTACAAGACTGAAAGACACTAAAGAGTTAAAATCAGCCACTAACCTGCGGTTCAATGTACCATGGTGTGTCCCTAGAACATCCGCCATTAGACTGAAACTTATAAGCAGAGTAGACAGGGATCTTGTTGCTGGTGTCATAGAGCGTTGCAAATTCATAATTGCCTGCTGGATCTCTCTTTTGGCAGATCTCCCTGTACTGAGGACCTGCTGGCCCAGTGGGTGGTTGTTTCTTGAGAAAGAACTTATTGCATTTTCCAGCAAACGCCACAACTTCAGCTGTGGCTAAATAACCGAGAGCCAGCAGCAGAAACACTGAAACCAGGAGCTTCATGATGAAGAATGAAATATTATCAATGAAGCGTTCTGTCTTACTGATGGTTGGCTGCCTTTTATAACTGGGATGGGATGGTTTGGGCCTTATCGCATGCAGGTGTTTGATAGGCAGCCTTACTTGTGCTGACACTTCTCCACATCAGGAAGTTTCAGTTCATTATTTTAATACAGGGGAGATCTTCACATGCAGAGCCTGGCTGTACAGTCGGCCAAGAAGGGGCGGAGCCCTCTTAAACATGCATTTTTTCAGCCAACTTTTTTTCCCCCGACTGTCTCTCTGTCAGAGCATGAACATATGAGGTGCTGGTTGTAACATTTATAGTTTTATATTTTCACATTTAGCTCATTTTTCTTTAATATGAGACAGAAATTCATGTTAAACAATATGTTATATATAAATGTTAAAAATGTGTTTACGTAAAAGATAAAGGTAAATCTAAATGTTAAATATTAATCTATAATCTATGTCCAAAAATGTCGAAGCAGATTTACAAACAGGCGTTATTTGGATAAACTGACCACATATTGGGAATCTACATAGTCACTTTCTCGCTTGAAAAAATATTAAATGTTAATAAAGTGACTTATTCAGTCAGTGGTGCGGGCGGGGCCGTGTGAGCTGAGGCTGCAGCAAGAGGCGTGGACCAGAGCGCTGACTTAGATAATTTGCATATTTTCTAATCTGCACCTCTCACAGTCACGAAAACACAGAAACACACACTATGAAACAGTCCTCTTCACAGTGCAGAGACAAACTAGGGAGAAATCATTTGTGTCAGCCAAACCCCGACCTAAAGTCCCCCCCCCCCCCCTCCCTTCATTCAATTTTTAACAGGCCTGAGGGCTGTTCAATGAAAACAAGTTTTACTTCTATGTTAAATTTGGTTCATGACATTTTGACTGCCGGTTTGGCAACATTCAGTCTGGCTGCAGCTGCACACAAACCATTTTATTCACAAAGAAACAATCATGCAAAACTCATCAAGTCTTCATTGTATTGAATTTATTGAAAGTGTTCTGGTACAGGATACAAATCCTCCAAACCAGACTCTGCAACTCATAAATAACATACTACAATATACATATTTAAAATAACTATTAGAATAACTAAAATAATCTGACTTTATAATGATATAAAATGCCCTTTGTTGACCAGAATTTATCCAGTCTATTATTAAGAGTTTACTGGTTTACCTCACAAATCTGCATAGAGCCAACTCTGCCGCATCAATAATAGCAATTATAATTCCCCTAAATACAGTGTTATCTGTATGTTCAGATGTTTCAGATGAGGTGACAGAAGTCCGGATGTGAAGATCTAGACTCATAAATATCAAACTGCTAAAAAGCAACATTTTAAGTTTAAAGTAAAACTCTTTTCTTATATTCAAAATATTCAAAAACATTTGTGAAGAGCCTTTTTTTTTTTAATGGAAACATAAATCATTGCTTTTTTAAGACTTTTCAAGTGTCTATGAAGTATTGTTTCAAGTTTGATGAATATGAGCCCTGATACATCTGATCCTGGATCTGTTACAGCCCTGTGAAGATGACGAGCAGCAGCATCGACAGCAGCAGAGCGACAGACAGGTGAGCCCTCTGTGATCCACCTGAGAACAGACAGAAAGGCAGAGCTCATTGTTAGAACATTCATCTGCAACTGTTTTTATAACTTATTAATCATTTCCATCATTTTTCAAGCAAAAATGCCAAATGCTCTGCCAATAAAATGTGAGAAATTGCTTTTTTCTGTCATATATACTGTATATATGACAGGATTCACACATTAATTACACATTACAGGCTTTAATGCTCAATTCAGATCTTTTTTGGTCAGATCTGATCTTTTTCTCAATGGTTTATGTTTGTAAGTGACGTGCATTCGGCTCAGGTGTGAACACTGCTAAGGTTTCTGAATAATGAATGATGATGACAGGCGGCTGCAGCGAACTGAGACATTAGATAACACCTCATGAAGTCCGATCTGCAGAGCGGGAGATCAGATACAGTATAAACCAGATCTAGGACCACATATGGAAGTGGCCCAGATCTGATATGAAGAAATCACATTTGGTTTGCTCACAGAATCAGTTGTGAAACGGGAATTTTGGGTTATTTTCAGATTTTTCAGTAAGAGTGAGTCAAATTTATGATATTGTGCCGCCGTGCTTTGATGGTGATGGCAAGAATAGCATGTAGGATGTTATCTTTGTTAAAGTGATGATGAAGACACAGACAATAGAAATGCGTGGCTAAAAGGTCATGTTAGGACATTTTAGACACCCTGCCCCAAAATTTCATAAATCATGTTTTTAGGGGAGCTCCTCCTGGCTCCCCTATTCATTCCTACTGCTCGTCCATTATTTGAAGACTCACCTTCAGCTACAGGCGACTGCAGCATGTCCTCGGTCACAGTCAGCGATCCGTTGTGTGGCTCCGGTTCAATCTGCAGCAGTTTGCACATCAGAGGGTAGATGTGGATGCTGTCAAATGGCTCAGACAGGTAGTTCTTCTTAAAGTTGGGTCCAAAGGCCCTGAAGATGGTCTTCATGTCCATATTTTCGTTATTGAAGCCATGGTCACCTCTGTTGACATAGACGATGAATCTCTGGTGGGAAACAAAAACATGTAGACACAGATTTACAGAAAGTCAGGTTTAATCTTAGTCATCTGCCGTTCAGGTGTCTCCAAAGTCTGAGGTTGAGTTCAGAATATGTTCAATGTTTAAGAGGTTTAAATTGAGAAAACACGGAGGAGGATTTAAAGTTAAACTGACACTTGAATTCTCCTCAAGGACAGGAACATTTGAACTACAGCTCTGCATGCGTCTTAGTCCTCAAACAGTAGGAACTTAAAGCATACTGTAGGTTCACAACTTTTCCAATTGTTGTTTTCCTAAACCAGCAGTCAGGTGTCCATATGAACAGTGAAAGAGGTTTTCCTTGCTGTAATCATTCCGTCTGTTCATACTGACTATTAAATGTGTTTCCAGTGTTCCAGTGTGATGGAGGACTGTATCACAGTGTTTCCACACAGTCATTTAAAAGTAGATGATCAGCTTCTATTGAGCTTCAGCAGTCTGAGTTAGTCATATCAAGTGATATCTGACACATTTACAGTCTTTTTAGCATCAGATTCCCTCTTAGTGTTTCCCTGTTGAGCTGTGGTGGAAGTATAGTAACAAAAAGACTTTGCTACTAAAAACACTGTAATGTTGAAACATAGAAGATGAAGATTTGACTCATTTGGACGGCAGAAGGAGGACTGTGGATTTTGTCCTCCATCACTTACATTGTAAGTGCATTATGAAGGGCGAACAGGAGGAATGATTGCAGCAAGAAAAATGCTTTAATCTTTATGTTGTCCGGACTGTTGTTTCAAGATGGACAGTATTTGTATTCTATTCACTTAACTACAATGTCTCCAGTTCAGGTTCAGTCAGGGATCTTCATTGAATGCCATCTTTCATCTTTTTCTTCCCTCATTTCCTGTCATCTCTCTACTGAACACTTACTGATAAAGGCATACAATGTCCAAATATATTCTTAAACAAAAGGATGAAGACATGTACTGATGATAATTTGTTGGGGTGCAGAAGATTTGATGTAAAAACTCACAGAGTTCAGGTTGAATCCTAGATCTCCGACGACCACAATGGGAGGTAACCTCTTACTTTTGGCGAGATGGAAGCTCTCAGGCATCTCATCTTTCTTGTAGACCGTCAGATTTGGCGCCTTGGACAGCTCATCAAAAACAAACTGCTCCATTCCTGGCTTTGGTGTCAAGATGCCAAACCCGCCGTAGTCAAGGATCTCAAAGCAGGTGCGATTCAGTAATTTCATGTATTTATTGATTACAATCTCGTCCACCAGTGGTCGCTTCTTGACGGTGGTCATGCCGTGGTCGGAGGAGATGATGACGTTAAGGCTGTCGCTCAGGTGATAGCGATCGATGGCCTTTCTCAGATAGTCGATGGTGCGATCGATCTGCTTGATGATTACCTTCCTGGCCTCGGTCTCAGGCCCCTTGCTGTGGCCCACACTGTCTGGCTCCCCAAAGTACAGCGTCACCAGGCTGAAGTTTTCTTTTGAGAACCAACTCATCACCTTGTCAATGTTCTCCTTCCACTCAGTCTCATTGTCGTCTTTGTGGTCATATTTCATCACGTATGATCGATTGACTGCCTGGCCGCCGTAGGTAACCCCGCCTCCTGGGTAGTAGAAGGAAGCTGCTTTCAGACCCTGAAATAACAAAGAAACAAAAAGAACAGCTGATGAATCTGATTCTGGACTTCAATACCTGCAATACCTGTTTTTAGTGTCCATATATATTTGTGTAATCATTGATCAGACTGTAGATATCTACCTACTGAGGCAGTAAATTTTTAAAACAGCTCACAAATATATAGCTTTTTTTTTTTATAAAGCGGTTGTTTATTTCCTACAACAGCTGGGCAATTCAGTTTTTAGCAGATGTTTCACAAACAATAAAGAAAGTGCATTTGTTGAGGCCTATTTTCAGCAGAATTATGTGGAATACATGACAATATAATAATAATAGTAATGCTGCAGGTTAAAGTCAGTTTCTTTGCTTTTCAATCATCCTGATCGATCACCTGGTTCTGTGCTGTGATCCATAATGGCAGAGGTCCGTTGTCCCACCACTCTGATCTCTTATATGTCTGTTTGATAGGAACTTTGAGGTTCGTTGTGGAGTTGAACATCATGTTGTGGACAACTTCGTGATCCTCCACCCATCTGCCTGTTACACAGGAAACATTCAAAGATATGTAACTTTAGTCTCAGCAACTTCACCACTAAATGCCACAAAATCTTACACATGGGTTATTAAAGAACTGGGAGGTTAGTTGAGGTAATGTTTGTGACATGACATGTAGGGATGGGTAAAGTCTGTTCATAGTGTAATACCAAAGAAAAGAAAAAAAACTACACAGAGAGGCTTTTCTTCCCAGAGGCTGTGAGGCTCATGAACTCCAAGGATTAAAAGTCTTCTGCACTTTGCACTGCTGCAACTGCATGTGCTGATTAATGTACTTCATGCTGCTTGTTTGTTTTTTAAACTATGTGTTCTATTTAACATAGGTTTTTAAGTTATTTAATTATTTATATTAGGGTCTATTTTTAATGTTATTTACTTTGTACACTGTACATCATAGCTGTACTATTTTTTCACATTTTCATGTCATGTTTTATTCCTGTGTGTGTCCTTGAACAGAGCAAATTTATAACAGGACAATAAATTGTATCTTATCTTACAGTTTGTTTTGTTATGTAAACTCCTAATTACACTGTTCACCTGCCACAGTTAGCCTTCAAAAAACACCATGACGGCAACACTTTGAAATACAATACAAGTAAAACATTTTATTGTATCATTCATGGAAATTAAAGTATGATTACTTAAATACAGCTCTATATGCCATGTATAAGGACATACATTTAATGCTGCTCAGTATTAGTAATTCCCAGGTATCTAATGGTGAATTTTTAGGACATTCGGTGAAATAAAAAAAAAAAAAGGTAAGTAACTACTCATTATAGGCTATTTGGTTTGAAAGGTTCTTGATAACGTGGACTTTTGACAGTTCATTAACTGACAGAAACGACCTAGTTTTCAGGGTGTAATTTTGCGTGTTACACACAAGCATCTTACATGTGAATATTTTCTGGTTTCTTTAGTTCTCTATGACAGTAAACTGAACATCTTTGTGTTGTGGACAAAAAAAGACAATGTAGGACATCATCTTGGGCTATGGGAAACCACAATTGTCTGACATTTTGTGGACCAAACAACTAATCAATTAATCAAGAAAATAATTGGCAGATTGATTGATAATTAAATAAATAATTAGTTGCAGGCCTAATTAATTGTAGAAGTATGAACATCAGCCATAGCAGCAATAGATAATGATAATAATGCAGGTCTGTGTTACCTGTGATGGTGGTGAAGTGGGACGGGGCAGTCATGGTCAGCATTGGGGGGGTGAGGTATTTGGCCTTGACTCCATCCTTCGATAGTTGGTCCAGGTTCGGCGTGTCCACGTCCTGGTCATAGTCCCATCTGAAGCCGTCAAATGAGATCAGAAGCAGCTTCTTCTTGGCCACTGCTTTGTTCAGTGGGGTGCCAGCTGCACCAACCACAGCTATAACAACCAGGAAGAGCTCCAGCCTCATCTTCATCTTCAGACCGACTGACTGCTGTGCAGCGAGGCTTCACCTGATGGTCTGTTTACACACCTGGACCTTCCTCCCAGTTAATATGTAACTGTTTTCTGATAGAGATCTGCTGATCTGCTGTCAAGGACGAGACCTTTCGACTGGCAATAGAGCTCTAATAGACTCTTATCAGGCAAGATTTTTTCAATCATCATCAATAATCTAATCTGTGGACATGACTGATAGCTGAGTCCAGATATTTCTAAACACAACACTGAAATAAAGCTCAACACATCACAGTGCTGGACCTTGCTGACAGTTTGATAGCCAGTTGGATCAGTCTCATTAAATGTACTGAGTTATCTTTTTGGAACACTGGTCAATAATTAACTTAATAAGTATAACCAAATGATTGAATGACCATATCAATACCTTTTAAGGTTGAAGGATCATAGAATTCTTGGCAGAACATAAGTTGGCAAACAGACAGCATGTATATCCAAAAGCATTTATTACCACAATGACCAAGCAAAATACATAATCTGAAAATTTGATTAAATGTAATAAAAGAGTAAAAACACCCAAGTGTGTGTGTGTGTGTGTGTGTGTGTGTGTGTGTGTGTGTGTGTGTGTGTGTGTGTGTGTGTGTGTGTGTGTGTGTGTGTGTGTGTGTGTGTGTGTGTACACCCATGGATGGAAGTTCGCCTAGATGCACCTAGTATCTTGACTAACAATCAATGCCAAGCAGAGGAGAAGTGCACAAAAGAATTAGACAGCCGAAGGAAATGAACCAAATTCAACAAGTGTGTGTGTGCTCAGTGTGACCCTGCTCTCATCTGTGAAGAGAACGGGGCACAGATGGTGGACCTACCAATTCTGGTGTTTTCTCTGAAAGCCAATCGAGCTGCACGGTGCCGAGCTGTGAGCACAGGTCCCACTAGCGGTCAGACCCTTATGCCCCCTTCACGGAGTCTGTTTCTGACAGTTTGGTCAGAAACATGGACACCAGTAGCCTGTGATTTGGCACTATATAAATAGAATTGACTTGACTTTTGCTTGAGTAAGGATACGGCAGGTGTTTGGCCTTGTTGACGATAGAAATTAAGGAGGAACATCAGAGAAAATTGACATAATTGTAGATGCAGCAAATAGACATCTGGGTGTTGTGGGAGCTTCTGGAGAAGATGTGCAACTGATGTTGAGAGAAGCTTTTAATTTATGCCAAACCTGAGGATAGAGCAGCAGGTCTGCAGCTGACGAAAAGGCCCTGCAGAGAGTAACTAAAGCTGCACCGAAAATAACCAACACACACCTGCTTTGGAAGACATCGTCACCCACCGCTGCCTCCAGAAAGCAACAAATATTTGGAAAGACTCATCCCACCCTGCCCACCATCTGTTCAACCTTCTCCCCTCAGGTAGACGATACAGGACACTTAAAACACCAACGCACCACTAGACCCAAAGGCCTTCACTACACTGAACACTGCCATGAAATCATCCAGATAATTGAATAATTGTGCAATAATATTATTTATTTACAGCATATTTTGGCCGTATACCTGCTGACTGTGTGTGTGTGTGTGTGTGTGTGTGTGTGTGTGTGTGTGTGTGTGTGTGTGTGTGTGTGTGTGTGTGTGTGTGTGTGTGTGTGTGTGTGTGTGTGTGTGTGATAGTGGAATCTGTCTTTATATTTCTCACATCCCAAACTGTTTATCATGTGCAATATTATTTATATTCTGTTTTACATTTAGTACTGGTTTAGCTCGTTTAGCACTCGTTTGTTTATTGTTTATGTTTATGGGTTTCTGTTTGTTGTTGATGCCCATTTGTTCTGTAGTGTATATATCACACATTTTTCTTGCCTCTGTTTGCTGCTGTAATAAGTGAATTTCCCCGTTGTGGGATTAATAAAGTACAATCTAATCTAATCTAATGTGCATTTAGTGGAATTAATGTTATTTATCTAGTTTTATCGTTTTATTTATTGCTTTGAGATCGTTGTTGTTGTTTTTTTTTCACTGACAATAAAAGGAATCTTGAATCTTGAATTGGAAAGGTTGATTTAGTCAGTGGGTAGTTTAGTTTAAATCCAGTAGATGGCGGTAATGTGATATTTTGGACGCCAACAGACACCAAATAAAATCGACAGGAAGAAGAAGAAGAAGAAGAAAAACCGGAAGCACTTTAATGTTGACCTTCCGGCACACAGGAGTTCATGTGTGTGTCTCGCGCTCTGAAGTCAACTATTTGCGTTATATTCAGTTAATATGCAATAAATAGCTTCAAATTAACCACCTGGAACCTGCATCAGCTGATCGGACGGACTGAGCAGCTGTGAGCCGGTAAGAAGACACAACAATGAGATAACCTCTGTGACCTGAGAGCATGCATGCTTTATAATGTATTATTTAACTTTATGTATAATATAATAATAACTGCACATATACCACAGCTTGCATTATTACTGACTGGTGTTGTTTTAATCAGAGGAACCAAAGCAACACCAGGATATATTTACATAATGTAGGATTTCACAGTTTCTTGTTCATCAGAAGACCAAAAAAAAAAGAGACAAATAATCAATGACATGAGATCTAAAACAAAACCTTTAGTTCGGTATTAATTAGTTTCATGTAGGTGATTTTATTTCAAGTAATATTCAAATGATAAAAACCTGTTAACTCCTGCAACCAAGCAGCATTCATATACCAATACCAATACAGCAAAGTACAAATACTCTATTACAGTAAAAGTACTGCAGTATTATGAGTGATGTAGTATGCAGTATTACAGTAAAGTACTGCACTGTTATGAGCGATGTAGTATGCAGTATTACAGTAAAAGTACTGCAGTATTATGAGTGATGTAGTATGCAGTATTACAGTAAAAGTACTGCAGTATTATGAGCGATGTAGTATGCAGTATTACAGTAAAAGTACTGCAGTATTATGAGCGATGTAGTATGCAGTATTACAGTAAAAGTACTGCAGTATTATGAGCGATGTAGTATGCAGTATTACAGTAAAGTACTGCAGTATTATGAGTGATGTAGTATGCAGTATTACAGTAAAGTACTGCAGTATTATGAGTGATGTAGTATGCAGTATTACAGTAATAGTACTGCAGTATTATAGTGATGTAGTATGCAGTATTACAGTAAAGTAGTGGTTTGGTCCTCTGACTGATATATTATTATTATGACATCATTAGATTATTAATAGTGAAGCATCAGTGTTAGAGCAGCATGTTACTGTTGTAGCTGCTGGAGGTGGAGCTAGTTTACACTACTTTATATACAGTTAGCTAGTTTAGTCCAGTGGTTCCCAACCTAGGGGTGGGGCCCCTCCAAAGGGTCAGCAGGTTAATGTGAGGGGTGGTGAGATGATTAATGGGAGAGGAAAGAAGAAAAAACTAAGTTCTGATACACAAATGTGTGTTTTTTGGTAAATGTTCAACACATGATTAAACAAGAGATATATATGTATAGATTGATATATATTGTAAAATAAGGACATTTTTCTCCTCTGGTTTTTTATCAGAAATGTCGTTATTATGGAGCCTGAGACCAGCGCTGACGTCACTGCTGCAAGGTGAGTTTACACCTGTAATAAAGTCTGATAGAGAAACTGTGTTCAGAGCAGCTGAAACTGTGTTCAGAGCAGCTGATTACAGGTTGATGTCAGTCGGGACTCCTGAAGGTTCAGTGATGTTTGAGGCTCATGATCGTGTCCATATGAACAGTAAAGAGGTTTTTCTTGCTGTAATCATTCCTCCTGTTCATTCTGACTATTAATCTATCTATTTATCTTTGAATAGTCAGAATGAAAGGAGGAATGATTACAGCACTTAATGTTCATTTTATTTAAGCAGTGTTGGGAGTACCTAGTTACATGTAACAGCGTTAAGTTATTTAATTATAAAATAACTATAAGTGTAATCTGTTCCAGTTACTGATGAAAGTACATCTGAAGTCACACCTTTACGATTATGCTCTTTTTAAATATTTAACATGTTACTGAATACATATATTGCTGTTTTTAAGTCTTTGAAATCAATATTTTTTTATATTTAGTAAATAAATCATGACGTGGGCTTAAATGGAGTCACAGTACCAATTAAACTCACTAAACTCTGGAATTTTATATTCCAATGTTTTTTTTTTTCATTGATGGATTTGTGTACTGCATTAAGTGTATGTGTGTGTGTTGCTGTGCCACTGAGAGGAAGGAAGGACGGAAGAAAGGAAAAGAAGACAGGAAGGAAAAAGGGAAGGAAGGAAAAGATGACAGGAGGGACAGATGGAAGGAAGGAAGGAAGAATCGAATAAAGGAAAATAAGACAGGAAGGAAGGAAGGAAGGAAGGAAGAATCGAATAAAGGAAAATAAGACAGGAAGGAAGGAAGGAAGGAAGGAAGGAAGGAAGGAAAAGAGGCCAGGAAGGAAGGAAGGAAGGAAGGAAGGAAAAGAGGCCAGGAAGGAAAAAGGGAAGGAAGGAAGTACAATCAAACATAAGGAAGGAAGATGGAATAAAGGAAAATAAGACAGGAAAGAGAGATTGAAGAAAGGGAGAGAGGAAGGAAAGAAAGAAGGAAAGAGAGATGGATGGATGGAAGGAAGGATATATGGAAGGAAGGAAGGAAGGACAGATGGAAGGAAGGAAGGAAGGACGGAGAAAAGGAAGGAAGGAAGGACAGATGGAGAGAAGGAAGGAAGGCCAGATGGACGGGAGGAAGGAAGTAAGGAAGGAAGGATGGAAGGAAGGACATATGAGAGAAGGAAGGAAGGAAGAAAGGAAGGAAGGAAGGAAGGAAGGAAGGACAGAAGGAAGGAAGGACAGATGGAGGGAACATTTACCCTAACAGCTGAAAACATTGGTTAGAAAACTAGAAAAGTCATCAAATGTAATAAGTTACATTACTTATTACATTTTAAACAGAGTAACTAGTAATCTGTAACCTTAAACATAGTGAACTCGTCCTTTAACCTAAATATAAAAACCCTTTTTCATTTATATATATGTCTCCTCCCTGCAGTGTCCCAGCATGCATCTGGCTGGTCTGGCCCCGTCCTCTCCAGATCGATGGCCACCCTCAACCAGATGCACCGCAACGGTAAACCCAAACAACCTCCCAAAAGCGTCGGCGCCACTTTCGGCCGCCCGCAGATGAAGGCGGTGATCCTGAAGACCATGATCCGAAAACCCAAGAAGCCCAACTCTGCCAACAGGAAGTGCGCTCAGGTGCGGCTGTCTAACGGGAAGGAGGCGGTGGTGTTCATCCCCGGCGAGGGACACAACCTGCAGGAGCACAACGTGGTGCTGGTGGAAGGCGGCCGCACGCAGGACCTGCCCGGCGTCAAACTCACCGTGGTCAGAGGGAAGTACGACTGCGCTCACGTGGTGAAGAAGAAACAATAGAGACGATGGTGTGATGAAAGTGTTTGTCTGTGTGTGTGTTTAATAAATGTGTCAATGATTGTTTTTCAGTGTCCATGAGGTTTATTTAAATTTAAAGGGTTAAAATGTGAAAATAAACGTATGAATAACTTCACACATTCTTTTTTTGTGGACCCAGCATCAAATTTCTGCTTTTAATCCATTTTGAGAGAATATATTAGAGGATTATGGTAAAAATGTCTAAGTGGTGTAACCATAAAAACTTTGTACCAAATAATTCAACTTGCTTAAAAACAGTAAATTGTCAATAAAACACCATATCAACTAGTTTGGCATGATCTTACATTATAACTTTTATATTAAATAAAGGTAATGGAATACAATTGTTCTACATATTACATTTACTCTGGTAACCATGGAGATCAGGAAACATTTACATGTTTTAAATGAAGTCATTATTAGTATAAGTCCACTTATGAATGAATGAATGAATGAAGGCTTTATTTCAAACATGTGGAAAAACAAAAACAAAGAAAAAATATAAATATATGTATCTTACATAACAGAAAACAACAGTCAAACGCACAAAACAAGGATATTGGGATACTGAATATTTGTGGCTTGTGGACAACATAAGACATTTGATGACGTCATCTTGGACTTTAGGAAACACTGATCCACATTTTTTAAGAATTTTGTTGTTTGATTAATTGAAAGTGGTTAATAGTCGTTAGTTGGAACTAATCAAAAGTAGAAGGTAACGAACGTAATACACCAACAGCTGGCCACTGAATAAAAAACTATAGTGCCTACGTTGACCTGAGTTAAAAGTCAGTATTTCAGCTGTGAGCTCATTACATACTCGACTGCTGCTTAGAAGTAGAACATCATCAGAAACAGAAAGACCAGATAAGACTTTACTGATCCTAAGAGGAGGAATTTACATGCTACAGCAGTGCTGGAAACGAAGAAAAATGCAAACGTGGAGTCATAAATGCAAAGAAAAGAAGTCAAGTGAAAGGACTTCTGTCTGTCTACATTACATATATTAAAATACTTAGATGATATACTGTACATGACAGAGGTTGTGACCTGACTGGTATTCTCAGATTATAGTAAAAGACAACATGAAAGAATAATTAGAGAAGGTTGGATCCTGGATTTTAATATAAAGACAACCATGAAAGTCTAACGTGGTTTATCATTCAGACTTTTATTTGTTTAGCACTTTTCATACATACTGTAACACAAAATGCTTTACATAGTTAAAAAGTAGAAAAAAATAAATAATGGCTCAATAAATGCTGTCATAACATCGGAGGTAGGATAAAAATTTAAAAATTCAGAAAACCCAAATAAAATAAAAGATTCATAAAATAAAAGTTGTAAAACCAGTAATGTGAGGAGGATTTATTAAGACAAGAATAAAATAAAAATAATAAAACAAGTAAAGAGTAAATGTGATGAAATAAAAGTAAATATAAAAAGGAATCAGGAAATAAAATGGAATAAAAAGGTGGAAATAAAAAATAAACATAAAAAATAAATGAAACAAAAAAGATTAAAGCTAAATAAAGACAATAAAAACACTTTATTATATGCTCAACAGTGTTGTTGCAGTGCGTCGTCCGGCCGGCAGAGGGCGCACTGAGCCAGGGAAAAAAACTTGGATTTTTACATTGAATTAATTCACACTCAATCGGATAACGTTGTGTGTGTTTGTTGTTTACAAATGAAAAACTACTAAAGTCGACATGAATTCACTTGGCAGCCCGTTAAGAAGTCCCCCTTTCCTCTGGTGTGTTTACATTTGGGATATTAAATGGATAAAGCCTTTAAAAAGCTCGTTAAATGACAGAGCTGGCGGCGTCGCTCTGCTGCAGCTCCGTCTCTGCGCACAGTGACGCTACAGCTAGCATTAGCATTAGCTCCCGTCTCGGGCCAGCCGGAGTCACAGCAGCCAGCGGGTCCTGGATCATTTTCACCCCGAGGACTCGCCTGTTTTCTGGGGGGGGGGGGGGTTTCACATCGTGTCGCGGTGCTTCTCCCACACACACAACTACGGTAGGTGTCGGTGCGTTGCGGTGATCGTTAACGTGTTGTGGTCGGTTGGTCACAGTTAGCATGCTAACTAGCTTCAAAGGGAGAAATATCTGCACCGTTTAACTCGCCCGTTAACGGTAACTGACGGTAACTCACTTTAACACTATGACGCGGTGCTTTAACGCTTAATGCAGTAACGGACACACACACACATTACGTTAACACACCGGTGTACGCAATAATTAACCGTTAAACGTCAACAGGAGGCATTAACGGCTGGCAAGGGTTATGTGTTGCTAAGCAACCACGTTACCGATACGTTTTTTGATATGCAGTTTAATACATATTTATACAGTTTAATACAATTTAATACAGTTTAATATGCAGTTTAATACATTGTTATAGAGTTTAATACAGTTTAATATGCAGTTTAATACAGATTTATACAGTTTAATGCAGTTTAATATGCAGTTTAGTACAGTTATACAGTTTAACACAGTTATACAGTTTAATACCGAGTTATAATTACTTCACATGTGATGTTTTTAATGTGAAATGTTTGTATAGGAAATGATAAATTCACGTGGGCCTTTTGGTAATCGTAGGTGTACTTAGAGTATTAGAGGAGCAAAAAAACAACATTTTGGAAAACAGGACAAAAAACGTAAGTCATGTTTTGCTCATCGAGGCCACTGAAAATCAGCCTATAAAAAAAAACCCACAAACTGACACGCTGACTGTCTTCATCCGTCTATATTTCAGAGCTCGGAGGGGAGCGGTCGGCCTTCAGGAGGAGGAGGAGGAGAGCATGAGGAGATGAATGGAGTCAAAGTGGAAGCAGAGCAGAGAGGAGACGACGTTCAGCAGCTTCCTGCCGAGGGTCAGGGAACATTTCTTCTTGTCCAAATGTTTTACTATTGTAGTTGATTCACCTCAGAGTAAAGGCCCGTCCATACTAACAACGATAAGTATAAACATAACTACAAAGATAACAATGTGAACCTGATATCTGGATCATAAGAAGGGCTTTTGATTAAGAACTAAATTGTTTTATAGTCTTTGTTTTGATGTTTTAAATTTTTGATCTTTTTATTTTTCTACCTTTTTTATAATCATCATTCTAAAGTTTTATTTTCTTATCAGTTTTATTTGTTTCTTTTTAATCTGTTTTAACCTCGTTTTTACCCTTTCTCTTTTCACTCTTATTTTACTTATTTATTTAATTATTTTATTTATTTACTTTTATTAAATAATAGTTTTTATTAAAATGTTCTAAACATTTTTATCATTCTTATTTTCTCTTGTGTGCATTAGTCTCAATTTTTTGCCTTTTTAATTTGTTCTTTCTTTTTATTCTTATTTTCAGCTTGTCAATCAAACTGTGAAGCACTCTGAACTACATTAACCTGAATGAAAGCTGCCGTATAAACAAAGTTTGATTGATTGCAGGAGCGGGAGACGCTTCGGAACCCGATGATCCGACTACACCGGACGAACCGGGACAAACTCCCAGCAGCCGTCAGTCAAAGCGTCGTCACTGCTGCTCGGTATGTGGACGAGAGTTTTCTCACCCGTGCCGCCTGGCAGAACACATGATCACGCACTCTGGAGACAAACCTCACAGCTGCTCCGTGTGCGGGAAACGCTTCACCAAGAAGATCAACATGGTGGTTCACCAGCGGGTTCACACGGGGGAGAGGCCGTACTCCTGCGCCGACTGCGGTGTCA
This sequence comes from Scomber scombrus, assembly GCF_963691925.1. Taxonomy (NCBI): domain Eukaryota; kingdom Metazoa; phylum Chordata; class Actinopteri; order Scombriformes; family Scombridae; genus Scomber; species Scomber scombrus. The sequence continues at coordinate 31,705,966 of NC_084976.1, read as the reverse complement.
GCTACGCCCAGCTGGCCTGCCTGCAGAGGCACCGGCTGCGGCACGCAGCAGAGAAACCGCACCGCTGCTCGGTGTGCGGCCACGGCTTCATTCAGCGCCGATATCTGGTCCAACATGAACGCACGCACACCGGTGAGAGGCCGTTCTCCTGCCCGCTGTGCCCAAAACGCTTCGCCTCCAAGAAAGGCCTCAGCGATCACCAGAAAACCCACGCAGAGGAGAACTTCTACTGCTGCGCCATCTGCAAGAAGCTTTTCTCAACGCCGTCGTCCTTCAGAGATCACGTGAGGCTGCACACGGGACAGAAGCCTCATCCCTGCTCGCTGTGCTGCAAGAGCTTCAACCGGCCGGGTCTGCTGAGGAAACACCTGCAGAAACACGCAGAGGAGAAGACGAAAGCAGCTGGCTGCACAGTGAGTAGGAACCTGTCTACGCTTTAAAGGACAGGCTCACATGTTTTAGAGTCTCTCTTAAATCAGATTTACTCCTCACATGCTTTAAGTGAACCAAAATGCATCAGTAGAAGTCAGGTGAGCACGTTCCCGCCTCTCATTGGAAGAAACCAGCATGCTTGGTTGTTAGTCCATTATCAGTTTAATGGTGTTATCTATGAAATAGTCCAAAACCTCCACATTTTAGTTCAGAATCATGTATGTATCATGTATTGCTACTGAAGTTATTCAACTATTAAAATGTTAACGATTAATGTCAGCTGGAGGCGTCACTTCCTAAATGATTGATTGTGTCGCCCGTCAGGAGGAAACGCCTCATCGCTGCTTCCTGTGTCAGAAAGACTTCTCCACCGCAGAGAAGCTGCAGCAGCACGAGCTGCTCCACCAGAGGGCGCTGCAGTTCGTGTGCGACATCTGCGGGCGAGGTTTCACCCGAGCGTCCAACCTGCAGGATCACGTGAGGTCTCACACCGGAGAGAGACCGTTCCAGTGCCACGTCTGCAAGAAACGCTTCTCCCTGCAGAGAGTCCTCAGGAAGCACCAGGAGATCCACCGCAGGGACGCACCAAACACCCCAAACCCCCCAAACCCCCTCACACCCAGAGACAGCACAGGCGAGCAGGTGACGGTCACATGATCACTGTTTACAGTAATGATTTGTTCCTCAGACCTCAGCAGGCATAAACAGGGAAGAAGAAGAGCAACTGTCATTTCTTCATAGCGTCCTGTTACAGTATCTGATTGGTTAAAGGATATTTATTTACATAACATACAGTTACATTTATACATTTAAACCAGGCTTGAGGAGTAACGGAATACATTTAACGGCGTTACATAATTAAGATTTTTTTTTAAAGTTAGGGTTAGAGTAATCTGATTACAGATTTAGTAAAAATGGGGATTATTTAGCAGGATTACAACTTTAAAACACATTTTACAATAAAGAAAGTTATACTACCATGTACTGTAAAAGCCCCAAAGGTGAGCAGAGCAGAAACAAGAGAAAATTAACTCACTGATCCACGATGCACAGCCGGTGCACGTACACACACTTCACACACACATTAAATTTAAAAGTTGGCAGGGATGGAGCGTCCTGGTGGTCAAGTGGTTAGAGAGCATGCCACGTAATCACAGTGTCTCTGGTTTGAATCCGGCCAGAGACTTATGCTGCAGGTCATTCCCCTCTCTCTCTCTCTCTCTCTCTCTCTCTCTCTCTCTCTCTCTCTCTCTCTCTCTCCTGTTTCCTGTCGGCCTCTCTGCCAGTTACTATATAAATAAAGGCAAAAAAGTAATAAGTCAAAGAAAACTCAGACTTCAGTCAGTCAGCGGGCCAGACGGTGTTTCTCTGAGCATGTACCTGCTATCTGCTCTGTTTTATTTCTACCTACAAAATATTTTGCACTAATCTGCAGCTGAGAGCAACACACAGATGGCTTTATGTCACAGCTGGCTGCAGCATCATACAGCAGCTGAAACGACAAGCGAGTCTCCAAACTGAGAAAAAGGCTGTGTGCATTTACACACGCGGTACAACAGTAACAACTTGATTAACAACAGATTGATCCAGATCTGACAGTGATTAATGTTCTGTGTTCTGCTGCACATCTACAGATCAGCTGTTACACAGACTCATGTTTAGATGGTGGGATTGTTTATAATAAAGCAGAACTTATAGATGAACCCTGAGCTCCATCAGAGAAATTCAATTTGATATCATTCAAGTCTACAGAGAGAGAGAGAAAGGCCAACTCTTTTAACCCTAACTGCTTGTGGAAATTTGTGAATTAAATGGTTTTTATTTGCAAAAAGTCCAACCCTGCTTACAAACAACAGATCTACCACACACAGACTGGCCGCTGCATATAAAGGCCGGTATGTATTTATAGTTTGATCAGTTTAATCTTGAATCAGCTGACAGTGTTTGATTCTCCATCACAGAAACCAGACGAGCAGCTGGCTGACGGCAGCGTGGCGGTGGTTTGTGTCGGCCTGAACGGGCTGAAGGAGCTGAAGGAGGAAGAGGAAGAGGAAGCGGTGCGTTCTCCAACCGGTGAGAGACTCTGAACACACGACACGTCCCATCAGACCTACACATACACAGATATTCACATTTATGCACATTTCTACATATATATAGCAGGGCTGTCAAACCATTCATTTTTCTTTAATCCTGATTAATCGCATTTTTATCACGTTTAAAATTGTATTATTTTGCATTTACTACAGTTTTTAAGTCCATATTAACAATGTAAAGCAATGAATGCAAAGACATTTACTTTATGATTTATTTCAAATCAAAAGAAAAACAATGAGCCTGAGCTAATTGCTGATTTAAAAAAACACAAAAACAATACTAAATTATACAAACAGGATAACACACTTATAAAATGTGCTTTATTTGGTAGTGTGACTAATTTTAGTGTTTGCATCATTAGGCTACTGTACGAAATTAGGTGAGTAGATAAAGGGTGAAAATATACTAAACAAGTTTGTTTATTTATGGAGGAAAATGATCCAATCGTACATTTCTGTGTGAAGCAGAAGTTAATGAGCTCTGGTGTTCAGTCACTGGTCTGACCTTTAACTTCAACTAAATGTTTATTAAAGCTAAAATCAGTCATGTGATTAAAACCCACACAGACGCCCCTCTAACATCTGCCGAGCTGAATCTTGACTCCTGCTTTCTACCTACAGACGTGAAGAAGCTCCACAGCTGCTCCGTCTGTGGGAAGAGTTACCCGCGACCGTCCCGCCTCAAAGAGCACATGAAGATCCACGCAACGGAGAAACTGCACCGTTGCTCGGCCTGCGGGAAATCCTTCACCACCAGCACCAACCTGCGAGCTCACGAGAAGATCCACATGGCCGACAGACCTCACCCCTGCAGCGTCTGCCCCAAGAGCTTCCTGCGGCCGTCGCTGCTGCGCAAACACATGAGGATCCACGTGAGGGACGGACTGGTGGCCGAGCCCCCCCACGGCCTCGACAAGGTTGATGATCAGCTGATGTTAAACTTCGTCTGTGCATAAAAAAGATCAATTTAGGAGCTGCAATCGTAACTATTCATTTAATTCATTCAGATACAGATCATTTATTGCACCCTTAGGTAGATTAGTTTTACAGTGAGTGAATGCTAGACGGTGCTCAGACTGAAAGGACAAAAGAAGAAGAAGAACGGCCCCAAAAAAACAAGATACAAGAATAAAAAATACAAATAAAATAAAGATAAATGAGAAATGATCAAATTATTAGCAGATCAATTTTTCCGTCGTCACTTCATTGATTAAAGATGGCAGCTCTGATGAGAGACTGATGAGATGTTTCTGTGTTGCAGGAGTTCTGGTTACACATGAAGACGGTGGAGGAAGAGCAGGAGCGAGGGATGATGAGGATAAAGGAGGAGGAGGAAGAGGAGGAGGAGCGAGGGATGATGAGGATAAAGGAGGAGGAGGAAGAGGAGCGAGGGATGATGAGGATAAAGGAGGAGGAAGGTCTGGATGAGCAGGTGAGATATCCAGATAAGTGGAAATTTCAACATCTGCATCTTTTGACTAATACTGTCTGTTTCCACGACAACCGAGCGAACACCCGTCTGCCGGCTGAAGATGGCTTCACATTGATGGAGAGCTCCAGATAACCATGTCTGTGTGATAATCCAGCAGGAGGCGGAGGAGATTCCTGCAGTCGTCATAAAGTCGGAGGACGGCTCGATGTTGGACGGCCGAGCGGACGCAGACGACGGAGACGTCAGCGGTTTGATCAACTCTGACGGAGAGGAGGAGGACTGGAGACGAGCGCCGGCCATCGGTACCTTCAAACACACACACATTTTAATACAAAGAATAATAAATACTTATACCGGTACTTTTGAAACGGTGCCTGAACCGGTGTTAAAGAATGGAAAACATACAAACTTTGTCCAAAAACGGTGCCTTTTTTATTTTTAAGGCATTTTGTGAAGTGCATGTTGAACAGAATATTAATTAAAATCCCCACATAATATAAATACAACTAAGACTAAGAGATAAATTTACCAATATAAAATAAAATTCACAACAAACTGTCATAATCATCATAATAAAAACAGCAGCAACGCAGAGCTGCAGGACGCTTTGCTCTTAAACTCATCTTCATTCAAGAGTCACATACAGAACAATATGATCTGGTGAGGGCCGCATCATTAAAAAGAGGGAAGGAAGGACAGATAGAAGGAAGGAAGGACAGATATAAGGAAGGAAGAAAGGAAGGACAGATGGAAGAAAGGATGGAAGGAAGAAAGGATTGAAGGAAGTAAGGATGGATGGAAGGAAGGAAGGAAGGACAAGGCTTTCCTCCTGAAACACTCAAACTAAAACTACTTAATCACTTTGTTAAACTCACTAAAACTAAACTGAAAAACAAAATAAAAATAAAAACTACTGAACGTTTCTAACCTATAATAACCCTGGTGAAGACTGTTATTATCTGACAACATGAAGCAGCTTCTGTTGATTAAAATAACCTTCATGTCACACTGTCACAGAACAAGATGGCCGCTCAGAAATCCTGTCCGACGGCGCTAAACGGAAGCACCTCTGTCCCGTCTGCGGCCGCGACTGCTTCAAGGCGTCGGCGCTGCAGAAGCACCTGCGGATCCACTCCGGCGAGCGTCCGTTCCAGTGCCCCACCTGCAGGAAGAGCTTCACGCAGCACGTTCACATGACGGAGCACCAGAGGATCCACACGGGGGAGAAACCCTACACCTGCGCCGACTGCAGCAAGAGCTTCACCTTCTCCAGCGCGCTGCGTCGCCACCAGCGGCTGCACACCGACGCTCGGCCGTACCAGTGCTCCGTCTGCCAGAAGACCTTCAAGCAGCAGAGCTCGCTGAAGAGCCACCAGCTGACGCACTCGGGGATCCGCTACCAGTGTCCGCTCTGCAGTAAGAGCTTCAGCCGCGCCCTGGAGCTCACCTACCACGTGGACATGCACTCAGACACCCGGCCGTACTTCTGCAACATCTGCAAGAAGAACCTGAGCGGAGCCAGGATCTTCCGCAACCACATGAAGAAGCACGGGACGCCGGACTCGCCGCTGTGGCTGCCGCCGCTGCCCAGAGCCAGAGTGGAGGAGACGGAGACGAGACGCAGAGGAGAAGCAGCGGCGGTGGACTGAAGTCGCTCTGTAAACCAGAGAGGAGATCTGATGGAGATCTGATGGACCAGTAACAGACTGGTTGGAACACTGACACCATCAAAACTGAACTGAGATGTTTCCTCCATATTTATAATGAACTGACTTGAAGGAGTAGGATGACATTTTGGGAAATACAGTTACACAAACATGCTGAACAAACATATTTAAACATGAATATATATCAATATTATATTTAAACAAGTGAGTGAAAAAATAAACATAAAACCATAAATTATTGTCTATATACAGTTTGTGTTCATTGTAAACAGGATAAAAAATAGTTGAAAGTGCCGGTAAGTTATTTTATTTACATACATACAGTAGGTGGTTAAGTGCAGTAAATATATTTATATATATATAAACATCCTGTTGAAGTGTCACAGTATTGAGTGATAGGTATAAACTTTATTGCACATTTTGTATTTTAATCTAAAATTAATGTTCCTGTAATAAGATAAGAAAACAGATGAGAGTGTATTTCCCAAAATGTTGAACTATTCCTTTAAAAACAACATTCACATGCTGTAATCAGTGTTATATACGGGTCAGTGATGAATCAGAGTCGGTAAGATGAGCAATTAAAAAATATATTAATAGTTTTAAAAGCAGCATCAGGTTTGTTAAAATGTACATTTAGTATTTTTGTTGGTTTTATATCATTTGAAATGACATTTGAACCATTTTTTACCAAAAGTAAGACTGAATGCTCCTGAAAATGTCAAATGGTGTAACCACAAAAGAATGATAAATATTAAATAATGTAATATTTAGAACAATTGTATTCCATTACCTTTATTTAATATAAAAGTTATAATGTAAGATCATGCCAAACTAGTTGATATGGTGTTTTATTGACTATTTACTGTTTTTAAGCAAGTTGAATTATTTGGTACAAAATTTTTATGGTTACACCACTTAGACATTTTTGCCATAATCCTCTAATATATTCTCTCAAAATGGATTAAAAGCAGAAATTTGATGCTGGGTCCACAAAAAAAGAATGTGTGAAGTTATTCATACGTTTATTTTCATATTTTAACCCTTTAAATTTAAACTAAACCACATGGACACAATAAAAACATCACTGACCCGTATAAGACTCAGTACTGTGTGTGTTTCAGTATTTATTAGATGATCAGTTTGTTGGTTTGGATCCAAAAATGAAGGAAATACAGAACCCAGCAGACTGACCCTTTAACAGGTCACAACATAAAAGTAACAGGAGGCGTTCAGGCGCAGCGTTGAGTGTAGGTCATCTGTGTTTTGGCAGCGCTCAGAGAACGCACCAGCAGCTGTTTTAACTTGTCCTTTAAGTTCTGCTCAGTTTTTGATATTTGGTGCTCGAGGATTCACTGGACACACACACACACACACACACACACACACACACACACACACACACACACACACACACACACACACACACACACACACACACACACACACACCTCTGTTGCCTACCCATGTGATGGTCGCCTGCAGTGCCTTGCTGCTGCTGCTGCTGCTGCTGCTGAGCATGTCGGTGAATCACAGTCATAACCAAAGGGACAGAAAGACACTTATTATTATTAATATTATTATTATTATTATTATTTATAGTAGAAATCACTGAAACTCAGACTGCTGCCATCGTGTTTCTAATCGCTGATCAATAAAGTGACCGAGAACACAAAACCTGTCAGAGTGAATTTATCTGAAGCAAAGCTGTGAACGTTATTTAAATACAGCTACAAGTTTATTTATTTGTTTCCTCACATTTACAGATGAATAATCCATCAGTGATTATTAGTATTATTATGAGTATAATAAACTAGCACATCGACCAGTGAGATAGAAAAACTGATGCACGTATCTTTTAAACATGAATGTATAAAGTTATACAAAATATTATATAAGAGATATAATATAGTTTTTTTCTTCCTCTTCTCCCTTTTTCTTTTATATTCTTATATTTTCTGTCATTTTATACATTAAATAATCGGCAGAATAATCAATAATTATAGTTAAGTGCAGACGACCTGATTAACCAATCCGGTCGTCATGGCAACATTAATAAAATAATGACATATATATATATATATAGCAGTAATAAAATGAGCAATTACAACTATAAGAAGTTCAGTTTATCAGCTTTAGATAATTTAATACCAGACTGACGGTTTGTCCTGAAGGTGGCGCTAGAGGACAGCCGATGCAGTCGTTAACATCCAGAGAAGCTGCTGGTTAGATTTTGATATTTCTTGATTTAAAAAGGTGGAGATCTTTTCCTGAGGGTGGCGCTATAGGAAAGGTCTGGGCCTCCTTAATGTACATGTAATATTCAGAAATGTCGTTGTATCTTGTGTGCAATGACAATAAAGCTTCTTTATCTTTAATACATATTAATATAGATAAAGATGGAAAATTAGAAAACAAAAAAAAACTTTACCGGAGCAGAAAAGAAAGTTTGCTGCCTGTAGAAGAGATAATATTAAAGGATTATTACAATGGAAGTGATGCAGGACTAAACCCACAGTCCTCCTTCTGTGGAAACATATATATATATGAAGCTTCAGAAAGGAGGAAAGAATAAAGAAGGAAAAAGAGAAAGACACAATAAGAAGTAGGAGAGAAAGAAAAAGAAGGAAAAAGAAAGAAAGGACAAGAAGTAGGAGGAGAGAAAGAGAAAGAAATAAAAAGAAAGAAAGGAGAATAAGTAGGAAGAAGCGAAAGACACAAGAAGTAGGAGAGAAAGAAAGAAAAAGAAAAAATAAGGAAAAAGAGAAAGAAAGGACAAGAAGTACAAAGAGGAAGATAACGAAAGAAAGAAAGAATAAGAAAAAAAAGAAAGAAACAAGAAGGAGAGAAAGAAAGAAAACGGAAAATTGAGGAAGAAAACAAAGAAAGAAAGAAAGAATAAGGAGAAAGAAAAGAAAGACACAAGAAGTAGGAGAGAAAGAAAGGACAAGAAAAATTGAGGGAGAAGACAAAGAAAGAAAGAAAAAAAGAAAGAAAGAAAGAAAGAAAGAAAGGAGAGTAAATGAGTCAAATTTTCATCTTCAGTGTTTTTAGTAGCAAAGTCTTTGTGTTACTATGGTTACACCACAGCTCAACAGGGAAACACTAAGAGGGAATCTGATGCTAAAAACACTGTAAACATGTCAGATATCATTGATATAATAACTCAGACTGATGAAGCTCAATAGAAGCTGATCATCTACTTTATATGACTGTGATCCTCCGGTTCATACTGACTATTAATAGATCTCCTTCATAATGCTGCTCTTTACTGTTCATGTGGACACCTGACTGCTGCTTTCACCCTCCTGTTGTCCTCGAGTCAAGGAAGGAAGGAAAGATAGTAGTAGTAGATGTTTGTTAGGACAGTGAGCTGCTGCTGCTGCTGGAGGAGGAGGAGGAGGAGGAGGCGGAGGAGGAGGAGGAGGAGGAGGAGGAGGAGGAAGAGGAGGAGGAGGAAGAGGAGGAGGAGGCGGAGGAGGAGGAGGAGGAGGAGGAGGAGGAGGAGGCGGAAGAGGAGGAGGAGGCGGAGGAGGAGGAGGAGGAGGAGGAGGAGGAGGAGGAGGAGGAAGAGGAGGAGGAGGAGGCGGAGGAAGAGGAGGAGGAAGAGGAGGAGGAGGAGGAGGAGGAGGAGGAGGAGGAGGAGGAGGAGGAGGAGGAAGAGGAGGAGGAGGAGGAGTCAGAGAGAATAAATCCAGCCTGCTGTCTGCTGCAGGATGAAAAGCTGCTGCTGCTTGTTGACCTGATACTTTCCTCTCCAGGCTTCTCTGTGAGCTTCACTATAAGTTTGTTTGTTTTCTTCAAGCTGAATCAGTCTGAGAGTTTTCATCATGTCAGCTGATCAGAACCTGGACCAGATGTTTACCAACAACACAGAAAAGAACACGACCGGAGCTCAGGACTGGACTCAGGTCAGTTTACACAGAGACAGTGATGCTAAGTTACTCAGTACATTTACTATAGTTAGAGGTACTAGTACTTTACTGTAGTACAGTTTGAGGTACTTGTACTTTACTGTAGTACAGTTTGAGGTACTTGTACTTTACTGTAGTACAGTTTGAGGTACTTGTACTTTACTGTAGTACAGTTTGAGGTACTTTTACTTTACTGTAGTACAGTTTGAGGTACTTTTACTTTACTGTAGTACAGTTTGAGGTACTTGTACTTTACTGTAGTACAGTTTGAGGTACTTGTACTTTACTGTAGTACAGTTTGAGGTACTTGTACTTTACTGTAGTACAGTTTGAGGTACTTTTACTTTACTGTAGTACAGTTTGAGGTACTTTTACTTTACTGCAGTACTTTTACTGTAATACTGCATACTACATCGCTCATAATACTGCAGTACTTTTACTGTAATACTGCATACTACATCGCTCATAATACTGCAGTACTTTTACTGTAATACTGCATACTACATCGCTCATAATACTGCAGTACTTTTACTGTAATACTGCATACTACATCACTCATAATACTGCAGTACTTTTACTGTAATACTGCATACTACATCGCTCATAATACTGCAGTACTTTACTGTAATACTGCATACTACATCGCTCATAATACTGCAGTACTTTTACTGTAATACTGCATACTACGTCGCTCATAATACTGCAGTACTTTTACTGTAATACTGCATACTACGTCGCTCATAATACTGCAGTACTTTTACTGTAATACTGCATACTACATCGCTCATAATATTGCAGTACTTTTACTGTAATACTGCATACTACATCACTCATAATACTGCAGTACTTTTACTGTAATACTGCATACTACATCACTCATAATACTGCAGTACTTTTACTGTAATACTGCATACTACATCACTATAATACTGCAGTACTTTTACTGTAATACTGCATACTACATCGCTCATAATACTGCAGTACTTTTACTGTAATACTGCATACTACATCACTCATAATACTGCACTACTTTTACTGTAGGAGGATATGGAGTACTTTTTTCCACCACTGGAGACACAGGGATGTGGAAGTATTCAGAGTCTTCATTAGGACACAGTAGTATTTCCACAGGTTAGAAGTACTCAGTTACAAGTTAAAGCACTGCATTGTTTTATGAAGTCATTGTAGAACTTGAACTCTTCAGCTCAGAAATCAGTTTGAACCTGAGAGTCTGAGTTTGATGGATGAAGTGAAGCTGTGTGTTGAAGCAGGTTTCAGTCGCGTCTTCAGACTCTTTCTTCTTCTTCTTCTCCTTTCAGACTCAGGTCTTATGTTCTGTTCTCTCTCTCTTTGGGGTTTTTTGTTTGTCTTCTCTATTTTTAAACACTTTCACTCTCAACATCTGCAAATGCAACAAAAGCCCAGATTTATCAAAACCTAAAAATACTCTGAGACTGAGATGTATGAAGCATCTGACTCTGAGTCTCAGTGAGGAAGATGATTCTGTCGCTGTTTCACTTCACTCAGAGACACAAAGGAGGTATGATGATGACGTTATAGTTCTAGTTCACAGATATAAAGACGTCATTCAGCCTCCATAGTTATAAAATAAATGGGGAAATGATTGTTTTTCTGTGGCCTCAATAAATAATAAGACTTACTTCATGATTCTGTGTTCACTCTCTCTCATAAAGACAGATACGGTTAGAGGTACTTGTACTTTACTGTAGTACGGTTAGAGGTACTTGTACTTTACTGTAGTACAGTTTGAGGTACTTGTACTTTACTGTAGTACAGTTTGAGGTACTAGTACTTTACTGTAGTACAGTTTGAGGTATTTGTACTTTACTGCAGTACAGTTTGAGGTACTTGTACTTTACTGTAGTACAGTTTGAGGTACTTGTACTTTACTGTAGTTCACACTCTCTCTCATAAACTGCCTGAGGTGACAGCAGTGATGTCACAGTCAGCAGTGATGTCACAGTCAGCAGTGATGTCACAGTCAGCTGATCTCTCCTGTCTGCAGGTGTATGAAGCCGTCCGGTGGATCCAGCTGACCATGGCTCTGCTCAGGTCAGTAAATCACCACCGATAATAATACTGTGACTCAGACAATAGATGGAGGAAAATGTTCTACTGCTACTAACAGAAATACTCATTATATTCATAAAGCATTATTTAAAAATGATCTTAAATACCTAAAAACACACTAAAGGCAGGCAGGATATTAGTCCAACACACAGTATTTATCACTAATTACACTAATAGCATTTAACCCACCTGTTGTCCTCGAGTCAAGGAAGGGAGGGAGGAAGAAGGAAGGAAAGGAGGGAAGGGAGGAATGAAGGAGGGAAGGACGGACAGAAGGAGAGAACGAGGGAGGAAGGACAGACGGAAAGAAGGAAGGGAGGAAGGTAGGAAGGAAGGAAGGAAAGATGGAAGGATGGAAGGCAGGAAGGGAGGAAGGATGGAAGGGAGGAAAGAAGGAAGGGAGGAAGGAAAGAAGGAAGGAAAGAAGGAAGGAAAGAAGGACAGAGGAAAGAAGGAAGGAAAGAAGGAAGGAAAGAAGGACAGAGGAAAGAAGGAAGGGAGGAAAGAAGGAAGGAAGGGAGGAAAGAAGGAACAGTCAAAAAAGACAGGGTTAATTTGACCCGGGAGAACGACACGAAGGTTAAATAAACACATAATATTGTCCTCAGCATGTGAAATGAATAGACGTCCTTTTTAATGTCTGTTATGTGATTGGCAGCATTCTGGGCTCAGGCTCCATCATCGCCTGTGTGATGTCACAGAGACTCAGCCGCACGCCAGAGGTCAGCGTGTTTCTGCTCACTCAGACAGTTTCTAACATTTTCTACCTTTTAGTCTCACGAGCAGGAGTTGAATTGAAAGTTCTGCTGTGTGTGTTTGTGCAGCTGCAGCCGCTGTTCCTGCTCAGTGTGTCCGACCTGCTGCTCGCTCTCTGCTGGCTCATCGGAGCTGCTCTGTTCTCTCAGCGCTGCAGCAGCCTGAACTCACACTGCTATCACCTGCACACTGTGGAGCAGGTAACTACACACAGCACTGCACTCTGGAGCCAAAACCTGGTTTATCTTATTAATCTGTGCTGTAGACCTTCGTTATTGTCCAAAAACTCTTAAAAAACACATCAATGAGCCAAACCGCTGGACTGGGTCAGATATTGATATATCAGCAGATAACTTTATATATACACAATATGCAAAAACACAACTTTTTTTTATATCAAACTTCAGACAGCATAAACACTGATACCGATATATCTGTGATAGGCCGACATCAGCTGATAATGTCGGTTGACCAACATATCGGCCAGGCTCTAGTTTGTATATAATATAACTAATTTGCAACAGAGGACAACAGATAATGTGTTTGAAAAAAATGGCTATGTCACTGTTTCAATGAGCAAGAGTCTGAATCTTTGCTTGTCAATCAAATCTGATGCAATATTTAGAGAAATAGTCAACAAGTGAAAGTAAGCTGGACAATGGAGGTCAGTCAGTTATGAAATGCAGAGGAGTCTGTGGGACTTTTGAGCTTTTTCATTAACAATGGGATACAATGTGGGATTTCCTTAATCTAAAAACAAACCTTAAAATAACACAAAATAAGGAACAACAATAAGGGAACTATAATATTAATGTCAGTTTGGATCCGCAGCTGGAAAATATCAACTTCCTCCTTTAAAGAGTAACTGAACTAGAAAACTTCAGCAGGTTTTTACTAGAAAACACAAAACCTGCTGTAATATTGTACATCACACGTCTGAAGAAACGCATTTCTGCACATTATTAACCTTTGTGTCGTCCTCCCGGGTCAAATTGACCCCGTCTGTTTTGACTGTTCATTCTTTTCTCCCTTTTCTTCCTTCCTTCTGTCCTTCCTTCCTCCCTCCCTCCTTCTTTCCTTCCCTCCTTCCTTCCTTCCTTTCTTCCTTCGTTCGTTCCTTCCTTCCTTCCTTCTTTCCCCCCTCCATCCTTTCCTTCTTCCTCCCTTCCTTCCTTCCTCCCTCGTTTCCTTCCTTCTTCCTCCCTTCCATCCTTCCTTCCTCCCTCTCTTCCTTCCTTCTTCCTCCCTTCCATCCTCCCTTCCTCCCTCCCTTCCTTCCTTCTTTCTCCCTTCCTTCCTTGACTCGAGGACAAGAGGAGGGTTAAACATACATTCAGACATTTAACTCACATATTAACAACATGAACATAAATAAAAACAAATTTATGCTGATTTCAGTCAGTTTTGTGCTCTGAAACATCAGATTTACTCACATTTAGGTTTTTATAAGGCTGGAAAAAGTCCAGAGGTAGATGTCAGGGGAGTGTTGGACACAGGTGCAGCTAATGGTCATTAAAAATCTAAATGTGCTCCCTCCTACCAGCTCAGGGATTGGAGGATTGATGTGCTTCCTACAAACTGTTTTCACTGAACAAACAAAAGTGATTTTCTTGCTGCTGGAAAAGCAAATAAACTGCAGCCTTGAATTTTTTCTTACTTTAATGTTCTGCTTCATGATAAAGTCAGTGTTTTGTAGACTTCAAGCTTCTTGAACTCAAACAGTTTGAGGACAGCAAAGAAGGAAGTGTTTTAGGTGGATTCCCATATCACGAGCTGAACCCGGGCCACCAAGGTGAAAACCTGGAATCCTGACTGCTAGACCATATAGGACCTGGTTTCACATCCTCAGAGCAGTTTTATTGGTTTATTAAAGGTTATTTTAGTTCACCAAACTGTTGTGCCTCCAATTTCCTTATTTTATGGCAAATATGAATGATGTCCTGTTTAGTGTTCATGTCCCATATGGTCTAGCGGTCAGGATTCCTGGTTTTCACCCAGGCGGCCCGGGTTCAACTCCCGGTATGGGAACATAATTTGCTCTTAACAATCAGGTAAAGTAAAGTTCACAGGAATTGAGTGCCCAAAGCATGTCAAACAGTGCTAGATACTTCAGCTCTAAGTACAGAAACCAATGCTCTCGTACATCAGAGCAGGACTATAGTTGTATATTGTATAAAATCAGAAATCACAATGTTAGCTGGCTGTATGAGACAGTATTATCACTCAGCATGAAACTACGTATGTATTCAGTCACTGAAAACCAACTTAAACAATTCTAGATCACCACTGATTGATGTAGACATTGCTATACCAGGAGTTGAACCCAGGCCTGCTGAGGGAAAACCAGGAATCCTGACAGCTAGACCATATGGGACATAAAAAATAAAAGAAGAGGACATTGGTCATATTTATCTGAAAATCATGAAATTAGGACTTCCATATACTGAAATAACTATTAATATATCAAGAAAGCTGCTCTGATAGCATGAAAGCAGGTCCCGTATGGTCTAGCGGTCAGGATTCCTGGTTTTCACCCAGGCGGCCTGGGTTCAACTCCCGGTATGGGAATGTCTACATGTACCTGGTAACCTGACCATATAGAACCTGGTTCACAGAGTTGCAAAGGACTTGTTATTACTTTTGTCATGGGATGATGACTTGATCATTTATAATGAAGCGCACAATAGTCGAGCAGAATGCCAAGAAAGCAGCTCTCAGGACTTCTGACTAAGTCCCATATGGTCTAGCGGTCCTGGTATAGCAATGTCTACATCAATCAGTGGGGATCTAGAATTGTTCAAGTTGGTTTTCAGTGACTGAATACATACCTAGTTTCATGCTGAGTGATAATACTGTCTCATACAGCCAGCTAACCTTGTGATTTCTGATTTTATACAATATACAACTATAGTCCTGCTCTGGTGTAAACAAGAGCATTTGTTTCTGTACTTAGAGCTGAAGTATCTAGCACTGTTTGACACGCTTTGGGCACCCAATTCCTGTGAACTTTACTTTACCTGATTGTTAAGAGCAAAGTGTGTTCCCATACCGGGAGTTGAACCCGGGCCGCCTGGGTGAAAACCAGGAATCCTGACCGCTAGACCATATGGGACCTGATCTTAGTTTCTCAGAGCAGCTTTATCACTTTGCTAAGGACTTGTTACGTCTCTTATCTTTGGATGAGTTGATAATTCTCTGGCAGCCATCCTAAACTCTGGTCATACCCCCGTATTGTCTAGCAGGCAGGATTTCTAGTTTGTACTGATTTTACCACTGAAGCCTGCTTTAGTTTGTGGTATTACTTATAGAATTGTTTTTTCCCAAGATGGGTGTCAATGTTTAATAAACGTCAGCTCTGAATTAAAGTTGTGAGCTTTCCTACCGTTGATTTTAAAAGGCAAAGATAGAGGGAGACATGTGACTTGTTCCCATACTGGGAGGTGAACCCAGGCCCCAGGTGAAACCAGGAATCCTGACCGCTGGACCATGTGGGATAAAGTCACATTTGCCATAAAATAATGAAATAAGAATTATATATTATACTGAGTGATAATACTGTCTCATACAGCCAGCTAACCTTGTGTTTTCTAATTTCATACACTATACAACTATAGTCCTGCTCTGGTGTACAAGAGCATTTGTTTCTGTACTTAGAGCTGAAGTATCTAGCACTGTTTGACATGCTTTGGGCACCCAATTCCTGTGAGCTTTACTTTACCTGATTATTAAGAGCAAATGAGGTCAATATCCAATATGTTCCCATACCGGGAGTTGAACCCGGGCCGCCTGGGTGAAAACCAGGAATCCTGACCGCTAGACCATATGGGATATAAACCTAGATAGGACATTGGTCATATTTGCCATAAAATAATGACATTAGGATTATAATAGTTTTGTTTTGAACATGGGAGCAGGTCTTATATGGTGTAATGGTCAGAATTCCTGGTTTTCACCTGGGTTCAACTCCTGGTATGGGAAGGTCTGTTCACCTTTATCTTGTTTTATTTACAACTGAAACATAGTGTAAGTAATTACAGAAGTACTCTTTCACATAGTGGGAGTTGAAGCCTCTGGTGGCTTTTAGTGAAACTGCGGTTTAACACACTAAATTCAAGAAACCAGGATTCCTGACTGCTAGACTATAAGGGACCTGGATTCAGACACTGAGAGAAGCTTTCTTGGGTTGCTAACAACTTGAGAACTCAGTTATCTCAGGATAGGATGTTATCTCCCGACTGTGATTTAATGATCTTGGGGCAGCCATGACCACTTTCTTTTATGTAGTTGAGACCTCATGAGAGTGGTCATCCTGAGATAACACACTTCAAAAGTTACTCAGTTGGTTTTCAGTGACTGAATACATATGTAGTTTCATGCTGAGTGATAATACTGTTTCATACAGCCAGCTAACTTTGCGATTTCTGATTTTATACAATATACAACTATAGTCCTGCTCTGGTGTAAACAAGAGCATTTGTGGCTGTACTTAGAGTTGAAGTATCTAGCACTGTTTGACATGCTTTGGGTACACAATTACTGTGAGCTTCACTTTACCTGATTGTTAAGAGCAAATTATGTTCCCATACCGGGAGTTGAACCCGGGCCGCCTGGGTGAAAACCAGGAATCCTGACCGCTAGACCATATGGGACTTGATCTCAGTTTCTTAGAGCAGCTTTCTTGTCTTTTAGTAACATTTAAAGTGTGTTATCTCAGGATGACCACTCTCATGAGGTCTCAACTACTTTAAAGCCAGTGGTCATGGCTGCCCGAAAATCATTAAATCACAGTCACAAGATAATAACATCCTATCCCGAGATAATTGAGCTCACAAGTTGTTAGCAACCCATGAAAGCTGTTCTCGGTGTCTGAAACCAGGTCCCATATGGTCTAGCAGTCAGGAATCCTGCTTTCTTCTGTTCTCTTTAACTTTAGCTAACAGCAAAAGTTAGTGTGTTAAACTGCGGTTTCACTAAAAGTAACTGGAGGCTTCAACTCCCAGTATGTGAAAAAGTACTTCTGTAATTCCTTAAGCTGTAAATAAAACAAGACAAAAGTGAACTGACATTCCCATACCGGGAGTCGAACCCAGGCCACCTGGGTGAAAACCAGGAATCCTGACCGCTAGACCATATGGGACCTGGTTTCTTGATCTCAGAGCAGCTTTATTGTCTTCTAGTGACTTTCAACCTGAGATATCTGAGCTCACAAGTTATGGCAACCCAAGAATGCTGCTCTCAGTGTCTGAAACCAGGTTCCATATGGTCTAGAAGTTAGGCTTCCTGGTTTCTTCTGTGCTTTTAAAATTTTGCTTAAGAATAGCTATCCGCAGAATTTTGTGTATTAAACTGTAGTTTCACTAAATGCCACCAGATGTTTCAACTCCCAGTATGTCAGGCATGTCCAAACTAGTCCATAAAGGGCTGTGTGCCTGCAGATTTTTGTTACAACCAAGAGCTCAAGATTTGCTCAATCAACTGACTGAAGACTGATATCAGTTGGTTAAAGGAGTTGAGCCTGGTGTGCTCCTGCTTGGATGGACTGACTATGTGCAGCCACATGGTCCTTTATGGAATAGTTTAAACACCTCCAGTCTCATGGTACAATTATCTCTCCCTTCAGGTATGAATCTTAATGAGAAATACATAGAAACTTCTGACAATGGCTTGGAACATCCCTCTAAAGGATGTGTAATGTGGCACATGCAATTTAGTTCCCATAACGGGAGTCGAACCCGGGCCGCCTGGGTGAAAACCAGGAATCCTGACCGCTAGACCATATGGGACTTAGTCAGAAGTCCTGAGAGCTGCTTTCTTGGGATTCTGCTCGACTCTTGTGAGCTTTGTTATAAAGGATCAAGTCATCATCCCTAGATGAAAGCCCTAACAAGTCCTTTGTAACTCTGTGAACCAGGTTCTATGTGGTCAGGTTACCAGGTGCATGTAGACATTCCCATACCGGGAGTTGAACCCGGGCCGCCTGGGTGAAAACCAGGAATCCTGACCGCTAGACCATATGGGACTTGATCTCAGTTTCTTAGAGCAGCTTTCTTGTCTTATAGTAACATTTAAAGTGTGTTATCTCAGGATGAAAACTCTCATGAGGTCTCAACTACATTAAGGACAGTGGTCATGGCTGCCCGAAAATCATTAAATCACAGTTACAGTACTTAGAGATAATAACATCCTATCCCGAGATAATTGAGCTCACAAGTTGTTAGCAACCCATGAAAGCTGTTCTCAGTGTCTGAAACCAGGTCCCATATGGTCTAGCAGTCAGGAATCCTGCTTTCTTCTGTTCTCTTTAACTTTAGCTAATAGCAACATTTAGTGTGTTAAACTGCAGTTTCACTAAAAGTAACTAGAGGCTTCAACTCCCAGTATGTGAACAAGTACTTCTGTAATTCCTTAAGCTGTAAATAAAACAAGACAAAAGTGAACTGACATTCCCATACCGGGAGTCGAACCTGGGCCACCTGGGTGAAAACCAGGAATCCTGACCGCTAGACCATATGGGACCTGGTTTCTTGATCTCAGAGCAGCTTTATTGTGTTCTAGTGACTTTCAACCTGAGATATCTGAGCTCACAAGTTATGGCAACCCAAGAATGCTGCTCTCAGTGTCTGAAACCAGGTTCCATATGGTCTAGAAGTTAGGCTTCCTGGTTTCTTCTGTGCTTTTAAAATTTTGCTTAAGAATAGCTATCCGCAGAATTTTGTGTATTAAACTGTAGTTTCACTAAATGCCACCAGATGTTTCAACTCCCAGTATGTCAGGCATGTCCAAACTAGTCCATAAAGGGCTGTGTGCCTGCAGATTTTTGTTACAACCAAGAGCACAAGATGTGCTCAATCAACTGACTGAAGACTGATATCAGTTGGTTAAAGGAGTTGAGCCTGGTGTGCTCCTGCTTGGATGGACTGACTATGTGCAGCCACATGGTCCTTTATGGAATAGTTTAAACACCTCCAGTCTCATGGTACAAATATCTCTCCCTTCAGGTATGAATCTTAATGAGAAATACATAGAAACTTCATCTGACAATGGCTTGGAACATCCCTCTAAAGGATGTGTAATGTGACACATGCAATTTAGTTCCCATACCGGGAGTCGAACCCGGGCCGCCTGGGTGAAAACCAGGAATCCTGACCGCTAGACCATATGGGACTTAGTCAGAAGTCCTGAGAGCTGCTTTCTTGGGATTGTGCTCGACTCTTGTGAGCTTCGTTATAAATGATCAAATTATCATCCCAAAATGAAAGCCACAACAAGTCCTTTGCAACTCTGTGAGCCAGGTTTTATATGGTCAGGTTACCAGGTGTATAGAGACATTCCCATACCGGGAGTTGAACCCGGGCCGCCTGGGTGAAAACCAGGAATCCTGACCGCTAGACCATATGGGACCTGCTTTCTTGACCTCAGAGCAGCGTTCTTGATATATTAATAGTTATTTCAGTATATGAAAGTCCTAATTTCATAATTTTCAGGCAAATATAACCAATGTCATCTTCCGTGTTTATGTCCCATATGGTCTAGCTGTCAGGATTCCTGGTTTTCTCTCAGCTGGCCTGGGTTCAACTCCTGTTATAGCAATGTCTACATCAATCAGTGGTGATCTAGAATCTTTCAAGTTGGTTTTCAGTGACTGAGTACTTAAGTAGTTTCATGCTTAGTTCATCCAACTATAGTCCTGCTTCGGTGTAAACAAATAGAAGAGCATTTGTTTCCATACTCAGAGTTGAAGTATTTAACACTGTTTGACATGCTCTGTGAGCTTTACTTTACCTGATTGTTAAGAGCAAAGTATGTTCCCATACTGGGAGTTGAACCCGGGCCGCCTGGGTGAAAACCAGGAATCCTGACCGCTAGACCATATGGGACTTGATCTCAGTTTCTTAGAGCAGCTTTCTTGTCTTATAGTAACTTTTAAAGTGTGTTATCTCAGGATGAAAACTCTCAAGAGGTCTCAACTACTTTAAAGCCAGTGGTCATGGCTGCCCGAAAATCATTAAATCACAGTCACAAGATAATAACATCCTATCCCGAGATAATTGAGCTCACAAGTTGTTAGCAACCCATGAAAGCTGTTCTCAGTGTCTGAAACCAGGTCCCATGTGGTCTAGAAGTTAGGCTTCCTGGTTTCTTCTGTCCTGTTTAACTTTAGCTAACAGCAAAAGTTAGTGTGTTAAACTGCAGTTTCACTAAAAGTAACTGGAGGCTTCAACTCCCAGTATGTGAAAAAGTACTTCTGTAATTCCTTAAGCTGTAAATAAAACAAGACAAAAGTGAACTGACATTCCCATACCGGGAGTTGAACCCAGGCCGCCTGGGTGAAAACCAGGAATCCTGACCGCTAGACCATATGGGACCTGGTCTCAGGATCTTAGATAAGGTTTCATGTCTTCTAGTAACTTTTAAAGTGTGTTATCTCAGGATGAAAACTCTCATGAGGTCTCAACTACTTTAAAGCCAGTGGTCATGGCTGCCCGACAATGACTAAATCACAGTCACAAGATAATAACATCCTATCCCGAGATAATTGAGCTCACAAGTTGTAAGCAACCCATGAAAGCTGTTCTCGGTGTCTGAAACCAGGTCCCATATGGTCTAGCAGTCAGGAATCCTGCTTTCTTCTGTTCTCTTTAACTTTAGTTAACAGCAAAAGTTAGTGTGTTAAACTGCGGTTTCACTAAAAGTAACTGGAGGCTTCAACTCCCAGTATGTGAAAAAGTACTTCTGTAATTCCTTAAGCTGTAAATAAAACAAGACAAAAGTGAACTGACATTCCCATACCGGGAGTTGAACCCGGGCCGCCTGGGTGAAAACCAGGAATCCTGACCGCTAGACCATATGGGACCTGGTTTCTTGATCTCAGAGCAGCTTTTTTGTGTTCTAGTGACTTTCAACCTGAGATATCTGAGCTCACAAGTTATGGCAACCCAAGAATGCCGCTCTCAGTGTCTGAAACCAGGTTCCATATGGTCTAGAAGTTAGGCTTCCTGGTTTCTTCTATGCTGTTTAACTTAGCTTAAGAATAGCTATCCGCAGAATTTTGTGTGTTAAACAGTAGTTTCACTAATTGCCACCAGATGTTTCAACTCCCAGTATGTCAGGCATGTCCAAACTAGTCCATAAAGGGCTGTGGGCCTGCCGATTTTTGTTACAACCAAGAGCACAAGATTTGCTCAATCAACTAACTGAAGACTGATATCAGTTGGTTAAAGGAGTTGAGCCTGGTGTGCTCCTGCTTGGATGGACTGACTATGTGCAGACACATGGCCTTTCATAGAGTAGTTTAAACATCTCCGGTCTCATGGTACAATTATCTCTCCCTTCAGGTATGAATCTTAATGAGAAATACATAGAAACTTCATCTGACAATGGCTTGGAACATCCCTCTAAAGGATGTGTAATGTGACACATGCAATTTAGTTCCCATACCGGGAGTCGAACCCGGGCCGCCTGGGTGAAAACCAGGAATCCTGACCGCTAGACCATATGGGACTTAGTCAGAAGTCCTGAGAGCTGCTTTCTTGCGATTCTGATCGACTCTTGTGAGCTTCGTTATAAATGATCAAATTATCATCCCAAAATGAAAGCCATAACAAGTCCTTTGCAACTCTGTGAACCAGGTTCTATGTGGTCAGGTTACCAGGTGCATGTAGACATTCCCATACCGGGAGTTGAACCCGGGCCACCTGGGTGAAAACCAGGAATCCTGACCGCTAGACCATATGGGACCTGCTTCATGCTATCAGAGCAGCTTTCTTGATATATTAATAGTTATGTCAGTATATGAAAGTCCTAATTTCATTATTTTCAGGCAAATATGACCAATGTCCTCTTCTGTGTTTATGTCCCCTTCTGTGTTTATGTCCCATATGGTCTAGCTGTCAGGATTCCTGGTTTTCCTTCAGCTGTCCTGGGTTCAACTCCTGGTATAGCAATGTTTACATCAATCAGTGGTGATCTGATTGTTCAAGTTGGTTTTCAGTGAATGAATACATAAGCCTATTCATATAGTTTAATACTTACTCATACAGCCAGCTAACTTTGTGATTTCTGATTTTATACAATATACAACTATAGTCCTGCTCTGGTGTAAACAAGAGCATTTTTTTCTGTACTTAGAGTTGAAGTATCTAGCACTGTTTGACACGCTTTGGTCACTCAATTCCTGTGAGCTTTAGTTTACTTGAGTGTGAAGAGCAAAGTATGTTCCCATACCGGGAGTTGAACCCGGGCCGCCTGGGTGAAAACCAGGAGTCCTGACCGCTAGACCATATGGGACCTGCTTTCATGCTTTCAGAGCAGCTTTCTTGATAAATGAATAGTTATTTCAGTATAAGAAAAGTCCTAATTTCATCATTTTCAGGCAAATATGACCAATGTTCTCTTTTGTGTTGATGTCCCATATGGTCTAGCTGTCAGGATTCCTGGTTTTCTCTCAGCTGGCCTGGGTTCAACTCCTGTTATAGCAATGTCTACATCAATCAGTGGTGATCTAGAATCTTTCAAGTTGGTTTTCAGTGACTGAGTACTCATGTAGTTTCATGCTGAGTTTATACAACTATAGTCCTGCTCTGGTGTAAACAAATAGAAGAGCATTTGTTTTCATACTCAGAGTTGAAGTATTTAACACTGTTTGACATGCTTCGGGCACTCAATTCCTGTGAGCTTTACTTTACCTGATTGTTAAGAGCAAAGTATGTTCCCATACCGGGAGTTGAACCCGGGCCGTCTGGGTGAAAACCAGGAATCCTGACCGCTAGACCATATGGGACCTGGTCTCAGGATCTTAGATAAGGTTTCATGTCTTCTAGTAATTTTTAAAGTGTGTTATCTCAGGATGAAAACTCTCATGAGGTCTCAACTACTTTAAAGCCAGTGGTCATGGCTGCCCGACAATGATTAAATCACAGTCACAAGATAATAACATCCTATCCCGAGATAATTGAGCTCACAAGTTGTTAGCAACCCATGAAAGCTGTTCTCAGTGTCTGAAACCAGGTCCCATGTGGTCTAGAAGTTAGGCTTCCTGGTTTCTTTTGTCCTGTTTAACTTTAGCTAACAGCAAAAGTTAGTGTGTTAAACTGCAGTTTCACTAAAAGTAACTGGAGGCTTCAACTCCCAGTATGTGAACAAGTACTTCTGTAATTCCTTAAGCTGTAAATAAAACAAGACAAAAGTGAACTGACATTCCCATACCGGGAGTTGAACCCGGGCCACCTGGGTGAAAACCAGGAATCCTGACCGCTAGACCATATGGGACCTGTTTTATTGATCTCGGAGCAGCTTTATTGTGTTCTAGTGACTTTCAACCTGAGATATCTGAGCTCACAAGTTATGGCAACCCAAGAATGCCGCTCTCAGTGTCTGAAACCAGGTTCCATATGGTCTAGAAGTTAGGCTTCCTGGTTTCTTCTGTCCTGTTTAACTTTAGCTTAAGAATAGCTATCCGCTGTATTTTGTGTGTTAAACTGTAGTTTCACTAAATGCCACCAGATGTTTCAACTCCCAGTATGTCAGGCATGTCCAAACTAGTCCATAAAGCGCTGTGTGCCTGCAGATTTTTGTTACAACCAAGAGCACAAGATGTGCTCAATCAACTGACTGAAGACTGATATCAGTTGGTTAAAGGAGTTGAGCCTGGTGTGCTCCTGCTTGGATGGACTGACTATGTGCAGCCACATGGTCCTTTATGGAATAGTTTAAACACCTCCAGTCTCATGGTACAATTATCTCTCTCTTCAGGTATGAATCTTAATGAGAAATACATAGAAACTTCATCTGACAATGGCTTGGAACATCCCTCTAAAGGATGTGTAATGTGACACATGCAATTTAGTTCCCATACCGGGAGTCGAACCCGGGCCGCCTGGGTGAAAACCAGGAATCCTGACCGCTAGACCATATGGGACTTGATCTCAGTTTCTTAGAGCAGCTTTCTTGTCTTCTAGTAACTTTTAAAGTGTGTTATCTCAGGATGAAAACTCTCAAGAGGTCTCAACTACTTTAAAGCCAGTGGTCATGGCTGCCTGAAAATCATTAAATCACAGTCACAAGATAATAACATCCTATCCCGAGATAATTGAGCTCACAAGTTGTTAGCAACCCATGAAAGCTGTTCTCAGTGTCTGAAACCAGGTCCCATGTGGTCTAGAAGTTAGGCTTCCTGGTTTCTTCTGTCCTGTTTAACTTTAGCTAACAGCAAAAGTTAGTGTGTTAAACTGCAGTTTCACTAAAAGTAACTGGAGGCTTCAACTCCCAGTATGTGAAAAAGTACTTCTGTAATTCCTTAAACTGTAAATAAAACAAGACAAAAGCGAACTGACATTCCCATACCGGGAGTTGAACCCGGGACGCCTGGGTGAAAACCAGGAATCCTGACCGCTAGACCATATGGGACCTGGTCTTAGGATCTTAGATAAGGTTTCATGTCTTCTAGTAACTTTTAAAGTGTGTTATCTCAGGATGAAAACTCTCATGAGGTCTCAACTACTTTAAAGCCAGTGGTCATGGCTGCCCGACAATGACTAAATCACAGTCACAAGATAATAACATCCTATCCCGAGATAATTGAGCTCACAAGTTGTAAGCAACCCATGAAAGCTGTTCTCGGTGTCTGAAACCAGGTCCCATATGGTCTAGCAGTCAGGAATCCTGCTTTCTTCTGTTCTCTTTAACTTTAGCTAACAGCAAAAGTTAGTGTGTTAAACTGCGGTTTCACTAAAAGTAACTGGAGGCTTCAACTCCCAGTATGTGAAAAAGTACTTCTGTAATTCCTTAAGCTGTAAATAAAACAAGACAAAAGTGAACTGACATTCCCATACCGGGAGTTGAACCCAGGCCGCCTGGGTGAAAACCAGGAATCCTGACCGCTAGACCATATGGGACCTTGTTTATTGATCTCAGAGCAGCTTTTTTGTGTTCTAGTGACTTTCAACCTGAGATATCTGAGCTCACAAGTTATGGCAACCCAAGAATGCCGCTCTCAGTGTCTGAAACCAGGTTGCATATGGTCTAGAAGTTAGGCTTCCTGGTTTCTTCTATGCTGTTTAACTTAGCTTAAGAATAGCTATCCGCAGAATTTTGTGTGTTAAACAGTAGTTTCACTAATTGCCACCAGATGTTTCAACTCCCAGTATGTCAGGCATGTCCAAACTAGTCCATAAAGGGCTGTGGACCTGCCGATTTTTGTTACAACCAAGAGCACAAGATTTGCTCAATCAACTAACTGAAGACTGATATCAGTTGGTTAAAGGAGTTGAGCCTGGTGTGCTCCTGCTTGGATGGACTGACTATGTGCAGACACATGGCCTTTCATAGAGTAGTTTAAACATCTCCGGTCTCATGGTACAATTATCTCTCCCTTCAGGTATGAATCTTAATGAGAAATACATAGAAACTTCATCTGACAATGGCTTGGAACATCCCTCTAAAGGATGTGTAATGTGACACATGCAATTTAGTTCCCATACCGGGAGTCGAACCCTGGCCGCCTGGGTGAAAACCAGGAATCCTGACCGCTAGACCATATGGGACTTAGTCAGAAGTCCTGAGAGCTGCTTTCTTGGGATTCTGATCGACTCTTGTGAGCTTCGTTATAAATGATCAAATTATCATCCCAAAATGAAAGCCATAACAAGTCCTTTGCAACTCTGTGAGCCAGGTTCTATATGGTCAGGTTACCAGGTGCATGTAGACATTCCCATACCGGGAGTTGAACCCGGGCCGCCTGGGTGAAAACCAGGAATCCTGACCGCTAGACCATATGGGACCTGCTTCATGCTATCGGAGCAGCTTTCTTGATATATTAATAGTTATGTCAGTATATGAAAGTCCTAATTTCATTATTTTCAGGCAAATATGACCAATGTCCTCTTCTGTGTTTATGTCCCATATGGTCTAGCTGTCAGGATTCCTGGTTTTCCTTCAGCTGTCCTGGGTTCAACTCCTGGTATAGCAATGTCTACATCAATCAGTGGTGATCTGATTGTTCAAGTTGGTTTTCAGTGAATGAATACATAAGCCTATTCATGTAGTTTAATACTTACTCATACAGCCAGCTAACTTTGTGATTTCTGATTTTATACAATATACAACTATAGTCCTGCTCTGGTGTAAACAAGAGCATTTTTTCTGTACTTAGAGTTGAAGTATCTAGCACTGTTTGACACACTTTGGTCACTCAATTCCTGTGAGCTTTAGTTTACTTGAGTGTGAAGAGCAAAGTATGTTCCCATACCGGGAGTTGAACCCGGGCCGCCTGGGTGAAAACCAGGAATCCTGACCGCTAGACCATATGGGACCTGCTTTCATGCTCTCAGAGCAGCTTTTTTGTGTTCTAGTGACTTTCAACCTGAGATATCTGAGCTCACAAGTTATGGCAACCCAAGAATGCCGCTCTCAGTGTCTGAAACCAGGTTGCTTATGGTCTAGAAGTTAGGCTTCCTGGTTTCTTCTATGCTGTTTAACTTAGCTTAAGAATAGCTATCCGCAGAATTTTGTGTGTTAAACTGTAGTTTCACTAATTGCCACCAGATGTTTCAACTCCCAGTATGTCAGGCATGTCCAAACTAGTCCATAAAGGGCTGTGGGCCTTGTTTTTGTTACAACCAAGAGCACAAGATTTGCTCAATCAACTAACTGAAGACTGATATCAGTTGGTTAAAGGAGTTGAGCCTGGTGTGCTCCTGCTTGGATGGACTGACTATGTGCAGACACATGGCCTTTCATAGAGTAGTTTAAACATCTCCGGTCTCATGGTACGATTATCTCTCCCTTCAGGTATGAATCTTAATGAGAAATACATAGAAACTTCATCTGACAATGGCTTGGAACATCCCTCTAAAGGATGTGTAATGTGACACATGCAATTTAGTTCCCATACCGGGAGTCGAACCCGGGCCGCCTGGGTGAAAACCAGGAATCCTGACCGCTAGACCATATGGGACTTAGTCAGAAGTCCTGAGAGCTGCTTTCTTGGGATTCTGATCGACTCTTGTGAGCTTCGTTATAAATGATCAAATTATCATCCCAAAATGAAAGCCATAACAAGTCCTTTGCAACTCTGTGAGCCAGGTTCTATATGGTCAGGTTACCAGGTGCATGTAGACATTCCCATACCGGGAGTTGAACCCGGGCCGCCTGGGTGAAAACCAGGAATCCTGACCGCTAGACCATATGGGACCTGCTTCATACTATCAGAGCAGCTTTCTTGATATATTAATAGTTATGTCAGTATATGAAAGTCCTAATTTCATTATTTTCAGGCAAATATGACCAATGTCCTCTTCTGTGTTTATGTCCCATATGGTCTAGCTGTCAGGATTCCTGGTTTTCCTTCAGCTTTCTGTACTTAGAGCTGAAGTATCTAGCACTGTTTGAAATGCCTTGGTAACTCAATTCCTGTGAGCTTTACTTTACCGGATTGTTAAGAGCAAAGTATGTTCCCATACCGGGAGTCGAACCCGGGCCGCCTGGGTGAAAACCAGGAATCCTGACCGCTAGACCATATGGGACCTGGTCTCAGGATCTCAGAGCAGCTACCTTGTATTCTAGTAACATTTAAAGTGTGTTATCTCAGGATGACCACTCTCATGAGGTCTCAACTACATTAAGGACAGGGGTCATGGCAGCCCATACATCATTAAATCACAGTCACAAGATAATAACATCCTATCCTGAGATAACTGAGCTCACAAGTTATTAGCAACCCAAGTAGTTGGCTGTTTGAGACAGTATTATGACTCGCATGAAACTACATTAAGATTTTTATGTGTTCACTCAATACCTAAATAAATGCAGATCATTATTAATTAATCCTTATTTACAAATTATCATGGGTATGTTGACATTCCCATACCGGGAGTTGAACCCGGGCCGCCTGGGTGAAAACCAGGAATCCTGACCGCTAGACCATATGGAACCTGGTTCCAGGATCTCAGAGCCTGTGTTCTTGTCTTCTAGTAACTTTTGAAGTGTGTTATCTCAGGATGACCACTCTCATGAGGTCTCACCTACATTAAGGACAGTGGTCATGGCTGCCCATACATCATTAAATCACAGTCACAAGACAATAACTTCCTATCCTGAGATAACTAAGCTCACAAGTTATTAGCAACCCAAGTAGTTGGCTGTTTGAGACAGTATTATGACTCACATGAAACTACATTAAGATTCTTATGTGTTTAGTCACTCAATACTTAAATAATTGTAGATTATTAATTAATTAATCCTTCTGACACATTATCACGTGTATGTTGACATTCCCATACAGGGAGTCAAACACGGGCCACCTGGGTGAAAACCAGGAATCCTGACTGCTAGACCATATGGGACCTGGTTTCATGCTTTTAGAATAGCTTTCTTGATATATAAATAGTTATTTCAGTATATAAAACTGTTTTAATTCTAATTTAATTATTTGATGGCAAATATGACCAATGTGGAACACTAGTTATTTGAAATCAATTATTTAAAGGTGACATTATATTGGGTTTATTGGAAATCTTGGTAGTAGGGTATCGCTTCATATTTGTCAATAGATGAAGTCAAACTTTTACTTGAGGAACACCAAAGACGGATGTGTGGACAACCATTTTCATCCTTCTTTTCCTGTTGTTCTATGTCTCTGAAGTATGTGAATACTTTGAGTATTGCTCCTTTTGGTCCCATATCAGGATTTAAGCTGAGTTCACATTCTCCTCAGATGATCCCATTTCCACAGTTAGGGAATCATTCTTCTGACTTCAGTATGCTAAGGAGCTTTTGAGCTGTAAATGTGTTGTATTTTATCCAAGTCTTGTTGCTGCATCAGTACATTCCCCAAAACCACTACAATATTGATTTGTCTAAGTTGTTATCAGGGTGAAAATTTGAAGTGGTGCACTACATAAAGCAGTAAGTGGTAAACACTCAGAAACAGCAGAACTGTCCTTTAAAAGTCATCAGCAGATACTGTTTACTTGCTGGTTGCTTATTCATTGTTGTCATGTTTGGTTGACTGCTGAAATGTTGATTCTACAATAAAAAAGATCCACTAATTCAATTGACCCGATCCTGTCTGGTGTCCACAACTGATGTTGAACTGGGTCAGTCCAGGATGAAACAGAGCATCAGAACCAGGACAGATATATTACGAGGGACAGAAAAACAATCCTGACCTACATTCATTGTTCAGAAGCAGCGATCTCTTGATCAGCTGCTGGTTTTCTCCTTTTGTCTCTTCTCAGTGGGATGTTCACTGTTAACGTGACAAGAGACTTCCCATTTAGGAAACAAGTGCAGTGAAAATGATCGACCTTCACTAACCTGCTGTCTGTCTTTGTTGGTTCAGGTTCTGTACATGGCCTCCTTCTTCTACACACTCAACTACGTGTGGAACCTTTACAAAGGAATCAGGGAGAAGTTCTACAGCTGCATGAATGGAAATCCTGTTTGGGTACAAACTAACACACATCGATACTTAGCTTAATTTAAATACCTTAAATACAACCACACACATACGAAGAACAAACCACAAAAAAATCAGATATAAACATGAACTTAGACATGAAAGCCACCTGTTTACAGTGATGGAAAGTACCCACATCTCAGAGGGAAATATTGTACTTTCTACTCCACTACATTTATTTGACAACTTTAGTTACATTTCAGATGCAGATTTGACACAATGGATAATATAACAAGCTTTTAAAATACAACACATTGTTAAAGATGAAACCAAAAAGCAGTGTGTAGTCGGCTCACATTTCAGATGTCTATGAGTTGTTAACAGCTCCACCAAATACAGATTTTTCCCTCTAAACTTCTCACATGCTTTAATTTCAATAAATGTTCAAATGATCCAATATTTCAGCAAAAATCAAAGATTAGAGAAAAAGTCCAAACACTGAAAACACATTTGTGTATCAGAACGTAGTTTTTTCTTCTTTCCTCTTCCATTAATCATCTCATCACCCCTCACATTTATCTGCTGACCCTTTGGAGGGACCCCACCCCTAGCCTGGGAACCACTGGACTAAACTAGCTAACTGTATATATAGTTGCCATAAAATCTAATACAGATAATCGCATTTTTGTGTGACTTTAAATTTGCTGCTAAATTAACTTTATCTTTTTTTGTCACCAGTTTTCCAACAGAGTGAGCACTGCCGGCAAAATCACTGCGTTGCTTTCAGGGTGAGTACAAACGTGTTCTGCAACTGTTTAACCTTCATGTCGTCCTCCCGGGTCAAATTGACCCCGTCTGTTTTGACTGTTCCTTCTTTCCTCCCTCCCTCTTTCTCTCGTTTGTTCCTTCCTCTCTCTTTCCTCCCTTCCTTCTTTATTTCCCTCCTTCCCTCCTTCCTTTCCCTTTCCTCTGTCCTTCTTTCCTTCCTTCCTCCCTTCCAATTTTCCTTTGTCCCTCTCCTCCCTCTTTCCTTGTTTCCTCCCTCCCTCCTACCTTCCTTCCTTCCTTCTTCGCTCCTTTCCTTCCTTCCATCCTTGACTCAAGGACAACAGGAGGGTAAAAACAGAAACACTAATTTAACCCTCCCCTGTAGTAACTCAATCTAAAAAACATTGAACGCGTGTCTTGAATTGTGTGAAAACTGTCCGCTCTGTGTTTGCAGTGCGATTCCTGTTTTGCTGATGACACCGGTGTTTATACAAGGAAACATCAGCGAATGCCAAGCCAACTTCAGTGAGCCCTACAGGTGAATCTCCACAGGTTCTACCATCAAAATGAAGGCAAACCTGTTGAAAAATACTTTTAAACAATATTTGATTTTTTTGTGTGTGTCCCTCATCGTACACTTTACCACCAGGTGTCTGCTGATGCACACCGGAGCGCTGTACCTGACCTCAGAGCACCAGCAGCCAATCGGAACCTGCAGACTGCTGTACACCTACAGCATCTCCATCTTCCTCACCACTTTCTTCCTCACACTCATCGGCATCCTGGTGAGTTTACACAAGATTAGAGTCAAATTCCTCTTGCTGTTTGTTCTGTGTCGGTATCAGCTTGTCAGTCACCTGTAAAGCACGTTGAAACGCTGAACAAAAGCTGCTGTGCAAATCCATTTCAACATGAATCAAGTATGACTCGAGGAAAAATGGGCAGTTTCTCGAGTGTGTTATCACTCGGGACTTCTACGTCTTTTAATGCCAAGTTATTCTACTCTGAGCAGGATCACATCTGGTGTTTTAAGAGGTTAAAAGTTTAAAATGTTCATTTTCAAAGCTGAGATCAAACATGTCTCCTTTGATTTATGAGGAGAGCAGTGTGACAAGACTCTCCTCCACTTCTTGTAGCACTTCTTCAAATCATTATTATTATATATTATATTATATATTACATTTTTACTTCTTGTGTGCATTATTCTTGTATTGTTTACATTTGTTCTGTTTAACTATCGGCCTGTCAGCTTCAACTGCACTCACTTGTATGAAAGCTTCTATAAGTCTTGAACCTGCAGACAATTATTAACTCTCTTAATCTGCCTTTTCTTTTTTTTTTTAATCTATGGAGTTTGGTGCTACAAAGCGATCAATGCTTTCACTCACAGCTTCTCTTCTCCTGCACCAGGTGCTAATGGGAAAAGCCCGTCATATCTACCGGCGTGTCGTGACATCAAATGGTTACCTCGGCAACGAGCAGCGGGCCTCCTTCCGTGTGTTGGACCACCGGATGCTCCTGTACCCGATGATCTTCGTCCTCTGCTGGGGTCCAGGTTTGTCCTCTTGTTGATGGATCACCATGGTAACCAGACAGCTGAGACAGGAGTTACGATGTTTCTGGTTAACGTGTCAGTTTTTCTTCAACGTGAATCTGTGTCTGTGTTGTCTCCTCAGCGGTCGGTCTGGCGTTTCTGCGTGTGGTGAAACCCTCCGCAGGTCAGGGCAGGGAGGGGGTCGTCCTCTATATATCACAGGTCAGCGTCTGTAAACATGTGAAGTTTCAGTTTTATGCCATTAAGTAAACGTGGCACTTACGAACACTGAATATACGCAAACATAAGTTACAAATATGAATTTTGGCCTCAAAAGTGTCACACTGAAGTTACATATACATATAAACAGCTTTTAAAAGCCAAATTTTACATCTGTGACCTCATTCATAAATTCTCCATCAGTCATTAATAAATGTTTGATTAATCTTATGGAGAAAAAAAGACATTCATAATCACTATTTTATGACCCAGGGGAACATTTTATACAATATGAAGAATACATCATGTTTTAATGCTAATTTTTCAATTTTTTAAATAAACACAAGTCGAATTTGTACATTTGCAAATGTAAAAATTTAAGAATGATGCATTTTATTTCTATTTTCATATACTGTGGGT
This sequence comes from Scomber scombrus, assembly GCF_963691925.1. Lineage (NCBI taxonomy): Eukaryota > Metazoa > Chordata > Actinopteri > Scombriformes > Scombridae > Scomber > Scomber scombrus. Next base: position 31,673,242 of record NC_084976.1, on the reverse strand, counting down.
CACATTAGGAAAAGTCTGGCTAAAAGAAATGTGTAAACAGTGTTTTTATAGCTCTCAAACATAAAAATGGGCCAAACAGTATGTAAGGGATAAAAAAAAAGGAAGAATCACTTCAGCTGCACAAATTTGTATAATTTTGCTTCTTTTTTTTTTATACCTCTACAATCTATTAAAATTGAGTTGTGATGAGGGGTCACGGGGTCATAACACAAAAAAGTTTGGTAACAAAATGTAAAACCAGAGGTGGAAAGTAACTAAGGACATTTACTCAAATACTGTACTTAAGTTTTTCTTGTAATGAAGGATTTTAATAAATAAGATCTGTTCACTTCTTCCAGCATAAAAAAGTGAAATGATCCTTTAAAATGTGTTGAAATGTGTTGCTAATTGTTTTTTCTTTTCTCCTCAGGCTTTCACCTCAGCTTCTCAGGGTTTCCTCAACTGTCTGGTTTATGGATGGACGCGTGGACTTCTCCGCAGAGCCGGCAGGACGGCTTTATCTCGAGACGTGGACACTCAGACGCCTCTGCTGCGATCACAGAAGACAAGAAACTACAAGACTCTGTGCACCACCGGCTGAAAGAGAGAGAGAGGGGGGGGGGGGGGGGCAGAGAGAGAGAGAGAGAGAGAGAGAGAGAGAGAGAGAGACAGACAGAGCGCGAGCGAGCAGGTGTTTGTTGTCATCTGCAGCAAAGACATGAAAACAGTGAGAGGGGAAACACCGGGTCTGCGTCTCTGCAGAGGACCAAGCCTTCCACCACTGATCCTGAACCAGTGAGGCGAGAAAAAGGGAAGAAGAAGAAGGAAGGGGAGTTTACGCCAAGAGGAAGAGCGAGAAAGAAAACAGGATTTGAAAGAGAGACTCGGCTTCATTCAGTCTGAACTGACAACAAACCTCACACAGGTGGTTCAGGTTGGAAATATGGTCACACGCCCCCTGGTGGTCTGACTGTGTAGTGCACGTGGACTATGTGACGGAGTCTCAGCATGAAGGACAATGACCTTTTACTGTGTGTGTGTGTGTGTGTGTGTGTGTGTGTGTGTGTGTGTGTGTGTGTGTGTGTGTGTGTGTTTGTACAGTAGGTATGTGCAGTGTTTGTATTTCTTGAGGCAGCAAAATTATGTGTATTCAAATAAAAATGGAAATAAGTATAAAAATCTTGTTTTTGTTTTTATTACACGTTTAAATTTAGGATATTGTTAAAGTGTTCATCAGTAAGGAAACGCAGCTTTTTTTTTTTACGTATATAACACATTTCATACACAAGGTAACTCAATGTGCTTTACATAAAAACTAAATGAAAGAATTAAAGAAAAGAAAAGCCAATTATAATAAAAAGAAAACAATGTACAGATTAAAAAAAAGACTAAAATATGAGTGAAGCGTAAAATAATGATCGGCTTTAAAATTATTAAAATGACATACAGTGTAAATGAAAAATTTACATTTTATTAATGTACTGGGTTTATATTCTATAACATGTTATTAATGTACTGGGTTTATATTCTATTATGTTATTAATATACTGGGTTTATATTCTATAACATGTTATTAATGTACTGGGTTTACATTCTATAACATGTAATTAATGTACTGGGTTTATATTCTATTATGTTATTAATGTACTCGGTTTATATTGTATTAACATGTTATTAGTGTACTGTGGTGGAGCAGTTTGATGGATCTCTGGTTGCAGATGACAGCAGAATGAAATATGACCATAATCATGCAGACTGTGACCTCAGAGTCTCTGTTAGCGTCCTCGCTCGCTCTGATCTGAGCGTTCCTGCGTTGCTGCTGACCGACCGTGCAGAAACTCAGCGCTTCATTCACAAAGACCTCACACAGGAGCCTGACCTCACTCATTATGGGATGTAGTGTTCAGAGAGGGGGGGGGCACCACCACCACCACCATCACTGCCTACCCACTGATACTCTCCTCCCCCCCACTTCTCAGCTGTGGGAGTTTCACCAGAATCTGCAGAACAATGAATTTCCTCTTCGATCAAACCTCAGCTGCTCTATAAAAGTGAACTTCATGATGATGTCGCTGGAAATAAACCAGAACGAAAGTCTGTTAAATGAAAGTTTTTTTCTATGTTGTGTCTGCAGAATACAGAAATGAAAAAGTACATGAATTATCCATACTTCTGTTTTAGAAAGGAAGTTCAAGAGATCACTATCAGATGTAAATATTCTCTGCAAGGTAACGATTGGCAGTAGTATTGATAAACAACATGTAACATTTTACCTTTCTTATCATTATAATCATTTTGCATCCTCTGGTTAAGTATGAGGCTGTTTTATTGTATATTTATTGCTTTTTCAGGTTTATTTGATATATATACACACATACACACACATACAGGCATAAGGACATATGTGTGTTTAACAGATACTATGAGATACTGGACTAAAAATGATGCATACAACATTTATAATGTTTATGGACTGGTGCATCCTTTCACTTTCCTTCACAAGCTGAGACAACATGATACAGACTTTATATAAGCTTTTAATAGACGAGAGAAGAAAAACAGAAAACATAAATGTGTTTCATAATTAATGAACTTGAATGAAGAAAACTTTCTGTAATTAAATAAATAACAGTTGAAAAGACTTGTTTCAGCCTCTGACAGTTAAATCAGTGAAGTGTAGAAACACTGAGTCCTGCTTGCTCGTTTGAATTGCGTAATCTTTGCATTGAAGCACTGAAACACGACAGCGTGGTGACATAATCTCTGTCAATGCGTCATCACAACTGATTACACACCTTCAACCGGCCGCCTGTTCTTGTGCACAAACATGGCTCCTGGGAGGTGAATGCAGAGAAAAGGCCTGTGTACAGAAGGCACGACAGGAAAAGTGGAGTTTATGATCCCTGACAGCTTATACTTGGCAAACAGTGTAAATACTGTCAGATAGAAACAGAGAGTGGACAGAAAATATGTTAATAATGGGATAAATTATCAGATGTAGATGAGAAGAGGAAGATTTCTCATACTGAATATTAGAAATGGAAAGATATTTGTAAAGCTCCTTCAAGATGTATTTAAAGACAAACATACTCTGCCTAATAGGAATGATAATTAGTGTCTCTTGAATCTGTGAATATTGTTTGTTTCCTGTTGAACTACAGATGTCTTCTCCTTCTCTGTGAAGTCTATTCTCAGTGTCTGATGACTGGAGGCTTCACATTCCCACACTTGTATTAAGCTACGTTTCCTAAAATGTCATTAATATACTATTAAACTCAAACTATTGAATATAATTTGAAGGAAACATAATGCTGCTTGAATCACATGAGAAAATGTTGTGAGTCAGAAAAATGTTAAGACTGGAAGTGTGTGTTAAAGGCATTTCATATTTTTGATGATGAATGTAAAAGAGAGCAGCACCTCCTGCTGGTCTTAAAAATGTTAATCTTTCATTTGCACTCTATGTCCTTTTAATGATTTTAAAGCAAATCATTATTTTATGCTGCAACCTTATATTTAATGCTCTATTCCAGTATTTTATTTCTCTATCTTTCTATTTTTCTGTACTTTGTTTTTATTGTGTGTGTGTGTTTTAATGTTTCCATGTTTCTACTATTATTGGGTTTTATTTTTATGTCTCAAATTCCATGTTTTTATGTTTTTATGTTTTTTTATTTCCACTTCTTACTGTTAAATGTTTGTTTTATGTAAAGCACATTGAGTTGCCATTGTGTATGAAATGCACTATATAAATAAACCTGCCTTGCCTTGCCTTAATGGTATCTACCTCACATGAAGGGTCTTAAACTCTCCAACACAATTTTAATGGGTGGAGAACTTTAACATGTTTACACAACTGGCTGCTTCAACAACTGATGTTACTTTGATTTGATTTAAAGACTTCCTGAAAGACTTCCGAAGCATTCCTTCTGTCCAAACACAAAGAATTGCACTATTTTCTGTCAGTGTGGATTGGTCCTTTAAATACAGTCAATAATCCTTCTAATGTGCGTTTCTTTGACTCTAGAGCCCTCTGGTGGAATAAAGCCCACATGACACTCTGTGAGGTTTTTAGCTTTTATTCAGCAGAGTGGAAACCAGCTGTAACCTCAGGAAACATAAACGTTGATGTTCACTGAAGCATCAACGAGGCCTGAAGCTAAGAGACATTTGAATAGAAGATCGTAGGTTTCTACTCCAGTCTTCACAAAGTCAGAAACCTTCTTTCTCCCGATAAAATCTCTGGTTTTGATCATCTGCTGCTGAGAGGAAACACAAAGAGAGGAGGATTACAACACATGGAGTCTGTGTGTTAGTCTGTGACTGTATGAAGAACATTTTGTTTTCCATTCAAGGACAAACACACATAACATTTTTTCCTTTTGGATTCTTCTCAACTAACAAACATTTTTTTTCTTTGTTGGAAACGTGTCAAACACCAAAACTCCCTCTGGTTCCAGCTTTTCAAATGGGAGGGTTGTTCTGCTCCTCTCCGTTTTATATCACTATAAACTGAATATATTTGAGTTTTGGGGTGTTGAATGATCAGATAAAAACAAGACATTGTGGGCTCATGAAAGATCATTTTTCGTATTCTTATCTTAAATTTCTCTTACTTTTTTCATGAGCTGGACCTGTGAATGTGCCTCGTCCGATTAACTAACCGCGGCTACCGCCAGGAAACCGTTTAAAATAACCTGCATAAATCAACGCGCGTTCCCGACAATAGTAAATTAGCATAATTAACACCCGCCGACTGCCGTTATATGGTCAGGCGTCCAGCAAAACACACAAACAAACAAACAACAACAACATCTCGCTAGGAGAGTGAAACCATAACTTTCATCACCTACATTTCAATTAAATAAATAAAAGTGATTAACTAATAGTCAGTTTGCATTGTGGAAAAGGAACCGTGAGGTTCTGGCATTATATCATAGTTTATATTGACAATTTAAATGACGGATAATATCATGCCTAAATTGTCAAATATTACTTTACTACTAATGCAATACTTCTACAAACAGGGTAATGTCGCCACGATTCTGGATTCTGGATTGTAATGTATGTATTACAACTCAAATTGTTTTTGGTTGGCAGGTTGTATATGACTGGTACAACAGGACTGCACCAGTCACCTTCTGATCGTAGAAGAAAATCCTAATCCTGATTAATATTGTCGTAAAATCCCTCATACACGTAGCCTAAATTATGAATGCATCTATGCATATGAGGCCCATTATCTTGGACTCTGGGAAATAAATGAACAGTTGAAAAGCACATCTCAGTCACACCATGCAGGATTTCGACTTTATTGTCTGTTCAGTGAAGAAGAAACTTCAACCTTTTAGAAAACGTTTACTGGTTCATCATTCGACCAGCTGCCCAGTGACAGTTATCCACCAATAATCTGTATTCAGGGCCGCCGGCGCTCACCAACTCAGCAACGGTCAATCTACCGTTATAATTTTTGTCACTGACGAACTGCAGAGAGAAAACACAAAGAGTGGTAGAAGATCAGAACAAACTCCAGTATGTCCTGCAGTAAATACACAGCAGCATGACACTAACTCCTACAACAGGTATATTCAGTTCATGTGTAATCCATTCATTTTTAGCTGATATCAAATTGCTGAAAAAAAAAATCTAATATTTAAATTTAACAGTAACAGATGGTTTAGTGATAAAATATCTAAAAGATTTTTGGTGTTTTAAAAATGATTTCACTTAAAAACATGAATAACTAATTATCCTGCAAAATTAGTCCTGGTGTACATACTTGAGTATTTAAATGCTATTTTACACTTCTTCTCCACAACATTTCAAGGTAAATATTGCACTTTGTTGTGGTTTTACATGAATTTTACAAGTTTACCTCCCATTCTGAACTCATGTGTTGAGCATCAGTCACCACTGTGTTATAGCCAGAGACCCCAAATTTCTTTCCTTTATGGATGAGCCAGCGTGATTTGTCCGCCAGTGTCACTCTGGGAAACAAAAAGCAGTTTAAAGATGTTAAAAGGCATTTTGTTTACATTTCATATTAGTCCAGTTAGGGTTAATCATGGAATAATCACTATAAATGTTTGGTGTGCTATGGATTCATGCTGTAGAATCATTGTTAAACATCTCTGAATAAATGGATTATTAAGCTATTTTGACAGTAACTGTTTGGGTCACAAAGTGTTTTCCCAGCCCTACTGTTACACCCCTAGTTTACAGCGGGAGAGATGAATTTGGCAGTGTGCGTTATGAGGAAGGGTGTAAAGCTCTGTGGTGTCTGCCAGGGACAACCTAACCTGTCATTAGAAAGTTAGTATTAGTAGTTGTGTAAATCACAGGGACTGCCCGTTATTCTTAAACCTCAATACTTCAAAAATGTCCCATTGAACTTAAATTCAATAGCTTGATGGCCCATTATCCCTAAAACAAAGGCTCATCGTCCCAGTGACCCGCTGTTCCAAAATACATACTGGAAGTCGAGTTCGGTGACTGCCTTAACGCAGTTAACACATTTTTGTAACTGCTGATTTATAAGTAGCATTTTATTAGTTCCTACATTTATGTTGGCTAAAGCTCCTAGATATGCTTATCTGATCATACATTGGTATCACTCTGCAAAGCTTCTATTGTTAAATGCAATCTAATTGAATATGAAAAGGATTTGTTGAGATGAACATATAGCCACTTTAATAAAATTCATAAATGGAATCATATATATAATGACACTATATGGATGCTTTCAACTGTTTTGCAAACAAAATGAAAACAATTAATTATCATACTTTTTACCAAGACAAAAGACTTTTGTGCCTAAACAAGAGAAAAGTAAATTTACTTTTTGAAAGGACAAGTGCCTCGAAAACTTAATGTAAGAGACTCATCAGTATTAATTGATTTAATATACCAGTCACTGCACAATTTTCTACAAAACGAGTACTTTTACTTTATTGCTTTAAGTAAATGTAGTTGATAAAAACATATTGAGTTTTACTTAAATATGATTTTAAATGCAGGACTTTTACTTGTAATTAAGTATTTTAACATTGAGGTATTGATACTTTCACTTAAGTAGAGGATCTGAGTACTACTTCCACCACTATAAAAGTGTGTGGACTGACCGGACTCCTGAGTGGCTTATTATTCCATGTATTTGACGATTATTGCCCAGCGGCCTCCTCATCCTCTCAGCAAGGTACACAGGAGAGTTGTAGAGCCTCGTCAGGGCTGATCCAGACAGATCGTAGTTGTAGTTGTCGTAGGGACCTTCAGCCAGAGGAGCAGATCATACAGATTAATTTACACTGTGTTTTCTACAAACAGAAACATTCCAGAAAGAATAGCACAGCAGCACAGTAGTTTAAAGCCACCGCTGCCAAAATGACTCACTGCTAGATGAAGACACTACAGTCAGCAGAGTCACAGCCAGCATGAAGAGGAACATGTTCAAGGAAAACATGATGGTTTGTAATCTGGTTGGTTCAGAAGAAATCTTCATTCCCAGCTCAGTGACAGAGACATTTTATAGTCCTAACATTCCTCCCTGTTTGGACCCAGTTATCAGTATTATTTACACACCACTGACTGTCAACATACAAGATTTCAACATACAGTGACCAGATGTCTCAGTTTGTCCGGGATCATTCTAGTTTCAAGCTGGGTTCCCTGAGTCCGACGAATATCTGTAAACAACCAAGTCTCAAGCTGCTGACATTTATAAGATTATGATGGTACAAATGTGTCTTCAGAGCTAATTATTTATTATTTCTCCCGATAAAATCTCTGGTTTTGATCATCTGCTGAGAGGAAACACAAAGAGAGGAGGATTACAACACATGGAGTCTGTGTGTTAGTCTGTGACTGTATGAAGAACATTTTGTTATCCATTCAAGGACAAACACACATAACCTTTTTCCTTTTAGGTTTTTCCTCAACTAACAAACTGTTTTTTTCTTTGTTGGAAACGTGTCAAACACCAAAACTTCTTCTGGTTCCAGCTTTTCAAATGGGAGGTTTTTTTTTTTTTGCTCCTCTCCGTTTTATATCACTATAAACTGAATATATTTGAGTTTTGGGGTGTTGAATGATCAGATAAAAACAAGACATTGTGGGCTCATGAAAGATCATTTTCGTATTCATATCTTACATTTCTCTTACTTTTTTCATGAGCCTGACCTGTGAATGTGCCTCGTCCGATTAACTAACCGCGGCTACCGCCAGGAAACCGTTTTAAATAACCTGCATAAATCAACGCGCGTTCCCGACAATAGTAAATTAGCATAATTAACACCCGCCGACTGCCGTTATATGGTCAGGCGTCCGGCAAAACACACAAACAAACAAACAAACAAACAAACAAACAAACAAACAACAACAACATCTCGCTAGGAGAGTGAAACCATAACTTTCATCACCTACATTTCAATTAAATAAATAAAAGTGATGAACTAATAGTCAGTTTGCATTGTGGAAAAGGAACTTTGAACAAGTCGATTTGTAGTTACAGCTGTTAATATTTATATTGTAAGCTGGCATTATATCATAGTTTATATTGACAATTTAAATGACGGATAATATCATGCCTAAACTGATAAATATTACTTTACTACTAAAGTAATACTTCTACAAACAGGGTAATGTCACCACGATTCTGGATTCTGGATTGTAATGTATGTATTACAACTCAAAATGTCTTTTTTGGCAGGTTGTATATGACTGGTACAACAGGACTGCACCAGTCACCTTCTGATCGTAGAAGAAAATACTAATCCTGATTAATATTGTCGTAAAATCCCTCATACACGTAGCCTAAATTAAGAATGAATATATGCATATGAGGCCCATTATCTTGGACTCTGGGAAATAAATGAACAGTTGAAAAGCACATCTCAGTCACACCATGCAGGATTTCGACTTTATTGTCTGTTCAGTGAAGAAGAAACTTCAACCTTTTAGAAAACGTTTACTGGTTCATCATTCGATTAGATCCCATGTGACAGTTATCCACCCAGAAGCTGTATTCAGAGCCGCCGACCCTCACAAAGTCCGACACGGTCTTTCTACCGTGGAAATTTTTGGTTTTGTCAAGCTGCAGAGAGAAAGCACAAAGAGAGGCAGAACATCAGAACAAATACCTTCAGTCTGTCCTGCAGTATAAGACACAACACAATCAAGACGTCAACGTTAATGAAAACGATTCACTTGGGTGCAATCTGAAATCCCGCCACTAGATGGCACTACACAGCAGGTATATATTCACTTTATGTGATTTCTTATCTTGCAAAATGAGCCCTGGTGTACTTTCATGTGTATTTCTTTTTGTCTATTGATCTATTTTATACTTCCTTTCCTTAGCATTTCAGGGGGAAATGTTGCACTTTGTTGTGGTTTTACAGAAAAATGTACAAGTTTACCCTCCAGTCTGGACTCATGTGTCGAGCATCAGTCACCACTGTCTGAGAGCTGACCCCATATCCACCTCCTTTATGGATGAGCCAGCGTGAGCCGTCTGCCAGTGTCACTCTGGGAAACAAAAAGCAGTTTAAAGATGTTAAAAGGCATTTTGTTTACATTTCATATTAGTCCAGTTAGGGTTAATCATGGAATAATCACTATAAATGTTTGGTGTGCTGCCAAAATATGGATTCATACTGTAGAATCATTGTTAAACATCTCTGAGTAAATGGATTATTAAGCTATTTTGACAGTAACTGTTTGGGTCACAAAGTGTTTTCCCAGCCCTACTGTTACACCCCTAGTTTACAGCGGGAGAGATGAATTTGGCAGTGTGCGTTATGAGGAAGGGTGTAAAGCTCTGTGGTGTCTGACAGGGACAACCTAACCTGTCATTAGAAAGTTGGTATTAGTAGTGTAATTCACAGGGACTGCCCGTTATTCTTAAACCTCAATAGTCTGAAAATTGGCCCATTGAACTGAAATCCAGATTGCCTGTTATCCCCATAGCAAAAGCCTGTTGCTCTGAAATATACATTGGAGTTGGAGTTCAGTTACTTTCCAGACTCTATATTGCTCAATTAACAGAAAATGTATAAATCATAAAGTATATGTATAATGTTAATGTTCAACATTAGGAATTAGGCTGTGTATAGCACCATTTTCTGCAAAAGGAGTACTTTTAATTTAGTACTTTAAGTATATTTAGCTCACTTTTACAAAAGTATGATTTTAAATACAGTACTCTTACTTGTAATTAAGTATTTCAACATTGTTGTATTGATACTTTTATTGAAGGAAAGGATCTGAGTACTTCTTCCACCACTGACATAAGGGGTTTCTATGAAATTGTGTGGACTGACCGGACTCCAGAGTGGCTGATTGGTCCAATTATAACAGCAGTTCCCGCCAAAGGCCTCTTCATCCTCTCAGCAAGGTACACTGGAGCGTTGTAGAGCCTCGTCAGGCCTGGCCCAGACACGTCATAGTTGTGGCTGCCGCCCCCGCCGCCTCCTGCCAGAGAAGCAGATCACTCAGATTCACTTACAAATAGAAACATCCCAGAAAGAATAGCACAGCAGCACAGTAGTTTAAAGCCACCGCTGCCAAAATGACTCACCGCCAGTTGAAGACTCTACAGTAACAGTCAGCAGAGTCACAGCCAGCATGAAGAATAACATGTTCAAGGAAAACATGATGGTTTGTAATCTGGTTGGTTCAGAAGAAATCTTCATTCCCAGCTCAGTGACAGAGACATTTTATAGTCCTAACATTCCTCCCTGTTTGGACCCAGTTACCAGTATTATTTACACACCACTGACTGTCAACACACAATATTTCAACATATCAGTTGGGAATTTTTTTGGAGAAAATCAATTCCACAAATAAAACTAAAGATGAAGTTTATACACAAGTATCAGAGCAGGTAGCAAAGACATGGTTCTTTGACTTCATGTGGTGTTTTCTTACATTTCTTACATAGAATCCATTTCCACGACTCTTTCAGAAAGTAAATAAAATGGGGAACCACTGAAACATTGCTCCTTAGTGAAACTACTGGTCAAAATGCTACATGGTACCTTTAACCCCCTCGGTCTTCTCAAACAGGAATGGTTTGGTGACAGTTTAGAAAACCACAACATACTGTAGGAGGAACAGAGGAACATCTAGAATACAGTGGCCAGATGTCTCAGTTTGTCCGGGATCATTCTGGTTTCAAGCTGGGTTCCCTGAGTCCGACGAATATCTGTAAACAACCAAGTCTCAAGCTGCTGATATTTATAAGATTATCATGGTACTAGTTGCTTGGACAGCATTGTGACTGACTAGTATTAGCCTGTTTTTTTCATTTACACAACATGACAGCAACTGAAGAGCATTCCTCCATTATTATTTCTAACTTGGAAAAGGTGAAACTTAAGAGTCAATGCCTTCGTCTGTTTGACCAGCTTAAAGTTTAAACTGCAGCCTGAAGCAGGGGGATGTTGACCTGGTCAAAGCTCATGTTTGGGTAGATTTCAGAACTCCTGAATTTCCCCTGTTTCTGCAACAGTTGGATGTGCTGCAGCAGCAAACAGACGACACACAGTCGCAAACATTTTCCATCCAGTTTATTTTTCATACTAGTTTATTTTCTGGAGAATTCCTGTTTTAACCCTCCTGTTGTCCTTGAGTCAAGGAAGGAAGGAAGGAAGGAAGGACAGAAGGCAGGGAGGACAGATGGAAGGAGGGAGGGAGAGAGGAAGGAAGGAAGGAAGGAAGGAATGGAAAGAAGCAAGGGAGGAAGGACAGGAAGGAAGGAAGGAAAGGAGGGAAGAAGGAAGGGAGGAAAGGAAAGAAGGAAGGGAGGAAGGAAGGATGGAGGAAAGAAGGAAGGGAGTGGGGAGGAAAGAAAGAGAGAAGGAGGGAGGGAGGAAGGAAGGAAAGGAAAAAAGGAAGGAAGGACGGAGGAAAGAAGGAAGGAGGGAGGGAGGGAGAAAGGGAAAGAGGAAGAGGAAGAAAGGAAGGAAAGGAAGATGGAAGGGAGGAAAGAGAGAGAAAGGAAAGAAAGAGAGAAGGAGAGAGGGAGGAAGGAAAGGAAGGAAGGGAGGAAAGAGAGAGAAAGGAAAGAAAGAGAGAAGGAGGGAAGGAAGAAGGACAGACGGAAGGAAGGAAGGAAGGAAGGAAGGAAGGAAGGAAGGAAGGGAGGAAATAAGGAACAGTTAAAACAGACGGGGTCAATTTGACCCGGGAGGACGACACGAAGGTTAAAACATTAAACAGAAACAATTTTGAGGATATTCACTTGATTTAAAAAACATTTTTATAGTAAAAAAAAAAAAGTCTTCTTCCAGATTTCTAATTTTTTCTTTTTCTTTTTTACAAATCAAATTAACAACTGATAAAAGACAGCAAAAAATCACTGAGTCAACATTTTAATGGCAGTTTGGTGGAAGGTTTACGACTATATACGGTACAATATTTATTTTCATTTTCATATTTAATAATGTAGGTAAAAAAACAAATAAATCAGGACCAACGTCCTCTGTTTCAGAACAGGTGACGGTCAAAGCAGTTGCTCCTGTTGTGTGTTGTCCGGTTTACAGGAAGTCATCAGTGAGCGAACGTCTGTCTGCTGCCAAACAGACTGGAACTGCTGGCGCTAACGCCACCGATGTAGGGCAGGTAGGAGTGATGGAGGATCGGGAGCTGCACGGACAGACGGCGTTGCACACTGAGAGAAATCACGGGGGGAAAAGAAACCATTTAATTCATGTATACAACCTTTATGAGAGCATGAGAGCCACGGTCACAAAGCAAAAACAAGCAATAAAGGATAGATTTGGGTTTTTCAAGTCTGTGATAGTCAATAAATGAAGCTTAGCGAAAGTTCAGACAGGAAGTCCAGCTTTCTGTTTGCTCACATCATAGTTTTATTTCTCATTCTTTAGTCATTCTGATCCTTCTCACAGCTCATACTGATCTCTGTCAAAGCTCATATTTCCCTTGCTGTTATTGACACATCAGCTGTTCACATCACCTGGTCAAGTTTAACCAATAGCACGATGACACACCTTCACTGTCAGCCTATCATATTGCAGCTGTCTGTTTAAATGTTCTCCCTCTCTGCTCAGGTGATTTCTTGATGCTGTTTTGCACGACCCACCAGCTCCCCATCACCTCCCAGTCTTCAGATTCCTCAATGCAACACTTCAACTTCATCAGCCCGATCAGTTTCAGCCTTAAGATGACTTGTTGTGATTTGGCCCGAGATTGATTGATCGAAGTCATCAGCCACCAGCAGTGTCTGGACTCCATGGGGGGATCTATTATGGTGATGCTCAGGATGTACGTCCTTCGATTCAAAAATTCTCCCTGCAGAGTCCAAGCGCCAAAGACTATGACAATACCTAATTATTAATATCATCTGCATAATAAACATATTTTACTTCATCTCTGGTCTCTCCTGATTGAAATACTGACATGCCAATATGTTGAAATGGGTCTGAGTCACTGTCAGTGACCCTGAAGACATTCTCTCTGCACTGTAAGCGACGAGGTACAAAACCTGAAATCTGAGGCTAATATGACTTATAGTATATTTACGACAAGATTCCCTCTTTTTGTTTTCCTAGTTTTGAGAAGTCTGGTTTCTCTAATCCTCTACCCCGATTTAAAAAATAAACTGCTTGAAAATTTTGTGCTAATTACAAGTGAAAGATAGAAGTAAGAATATTTTATATTGGTTCTGAAATTTAAAGATTTCACACATAAAATGAACTTTATGTGTCTCTTGCAAATGTGATTGGCTATTCCCTCATGTGATCAACCAACTTGAGAGTTGCTCTTTAACCCTCCTGTTGTCCTCGAGTCAAGGAAGGAAGGGAGGAAGAAGGAAGGATGGAAGAAAGGAAGAAGGAAGGAAAGGAGGAAGGAAGGGAGGAAGAAGGAAGGAAAGGAGGAAGGAAGGGAGGAAGAAGGAAGGAAAGGAGGGAGGGAGGAAGAAAGGAAAGAAGGACGCAGGAAGGAAGGAAAGGAGGAAGGAAGGAAAGAAGGAAGGGAGGAAGGAAGGAAGGAAGGTAGGAGCGAGGGAGGAAAGAAGGACAGAGGAAAGAAGAAAGGGAGGAAGGGAGGAATGGAGGAAGGAGGGAAGGAAAGAAGGAGGGATGGAGGAAGGAAAGAAGGAAGGGAGGAAAGAGAGAGGAAGGAAAGAAAGAGAGAAGGAAGGAGGGAGGAAGGACAGATGGAAGGAAGGAAGGGAGGAAAGAGAGAGGAAGGAAAGAAAGAGAGAAGGAAGGAGGGAGGAAGGACAGACAGAAGGAAGGAAGGGAGGAAAGAACAGTCAAAACAGACGGGGTCCATTTGACCCGGGAGGACGAGACGAGGCTTCTCGTTTCCATGACATTTAATAAATGAACATGCTGGAGAGAGCTGACATGAATGTGTTTGTTTGAGTTGGACTCACTGTTCTGGAGAGTTGACGGCGTCTGTACTCAAAGGTTCCTCTGAGTTCTGGTCCACTGCACACACCTGAGCTACATGAACCACAGATCTGACCTCAGCTGCTGGGACAAAGAGACAGTTACAACAGGAAAAGGTTGATTAATATTAAATAGTTTCACAGAGCAACACTGGAGAACTGTGTGTGAGTTAATTAACCTTCTGTCCTCCCTCCTTCCCTCATTCTCTCTTCCTTCTTCCTCTCTCTTTCCTCCCTTCCTTCTTTCCTTCCTCCATCCCCCTTTCTTCATTCCTTCCTTCTATCCTTCCTTCCTCCCTCCCTCCTTCTTTCCTACCTTCCCTCCTTCCTTCCTTTCCTTCCTTCTTCCCTTTCTCTATCCCCTTCTTCCTTCCTTCTGTCCTTCCTCCCTCCTTCCCTCTTTCTTTCCTTCCTTCCTTCCTTTCCTCCCTCCCTCCTTCTTTCCTCCCTTCCTTCTTTCCTTCCTCCATCCCCCTTTCTTCCGTCCTTGTATCCTTCCTCCCTCCCTCCTTCCTTCTTTCCTTCCTCCCTCCCTCCTACATTCCTTCCTTCCTTCTTTCCTCCCTTGCATCCTTCCTTCCTCCCTCCTTTCCTTCGTCCCTCCTTTCCTTCCTTCTTCCTCCCTCCTTTCCTTCCTCCTTCCTCTCTTCCTTCCTAATTCCTTCCGTCTTTCCATCCTTCCTCCCTCCTTTCCTTCCTTCTTCCTCCCTTCCTTCCTTGACTCGAGGACAACAGGAGGGTTAAACCATAATGTTCTTGTGTGATTTCATGTACCGTTGTTGTGATGAAGCGTCTCAGACTCTGAAGTCTCGGACAGTTGCATGGTGATGGTTTCTATTTCTACATCAAGCTGCAAAGAACACAACAAACAGCATTGCATTACAGCACAGTACAGTACTATTTACAGTCATCTTAAAAAGTTCTTATGTATATTTCTATAGATACTAAAACACATATTTTTAGGGTGCATAAATCCATGTGAAGTGAATATGTCAGAGAACATTCATGAATAAGCTTTTTATGGGATGAAGGTTGAAATGAAGATTTCAGTCAGTTAGTAATACTGTAAATGTTGATGTTCAGTTCAGCACAAACTTTAAATTTCTGAGAAAGGAAAGAAAAGAAGGAAGGAAGGGACGGAAGAAGGAAGGAAATGGTAAATGGTAAATAGACTGTACTTATATAGCGCCTTTCTAGTCTTTTCGACTCAAAGAGCTTTACAATACATTTCATTCACCCCATTCACACAAATTCATACACTGATGGCAGGAGCTACCACACAGGGTGCCAACCTGCACATCAGGGGAAGCTAATCATTCATACACATTCATACACTGTTGGCACAGCAACGGGAGCAATTTGGGGTTAAGTGTCTTGCCCAAGCCCCAAGGACACATCGACATGTGGACTGGAGGAGCCGGGAATCGAACCGCCAATCTTCCAATTGGTGGACGACCGCTCTACCTCCTGAGCCACAGCCGCCCCCTAAAGGAGAAAGGAAGGGAGGAAGAAGGAAGGAAAGGAGGGAGGAAGGAAGGAGGGAAGGAAGGAAGGGAGGAAGAAGGAAGGAAAGGAATAAGGGAGGAAGGAAGAAGGAAGGAAAGGAGGGAGGAAGGAAGGAAGGAGGGAAGGAAGGAAGGGAGGAAGAAGGAACAGTCAAAACAGACGGGGTCAATTTGACCCGGGAGGACGACAGGAAGGTTAATAATGAGAAGCTCTCTGTCTGTTGCCTTGATTCATTTTTGGATGAATCGTGTTATTTCTATGTGCTCACCTTTGCTGTTTGACTCTTCAGCTGCTGGTTTAAGCTCATCTGCTGTTCTTCAGTGTCTTCTTCTGTAGCTTCAATCTGCAGCTCTCTGCCATTCCATATATATAAAAGCTAAAAAAAATTCTTTGTAAGTATCTGCGTGAGAAAGCCTTGATTTAAAATGTTTTTTTAAGTTTAAAGACCGTGTAAAGTGAATTCAGACATTTTTTCTTCTAAACACATTAAATAGGTCATAAATGTATTTCTAAAAAAGGTGTAAAAAGCCTTTCAACCATTAAGATTTGAATTGTGGAGCTAGGCTTCACAAACTGTGTTTCAAGATTTCTGTGTCTGGATTTAATGGGCGGGTCTTAAAATCACTGCTGCTAGTTAGCCACCGAGCTAGCCGCCGAGTTAGCCGCCGAGCTAGTAGCTGAGTTAGCATCAGAAAGCTCTCAGGCCTAACGTCCATGTTTCTGGTAGAGCTGGTGACTTTGATTGACAGGTGACACTTGGTAGGGGGCGGGGCTTCAGCGGACTCGGCGGCCACTCCCACAGCGTTTGGGAGAAGAGAAATAGGCAGACTATTACACAACTTTGAAGCCTAATTTCATATATTTGGCGATTTTTTTAATCATTCAAATTTGGCAGGGTGGTTAACAACACACTTTTCTGTGGTATGTCAAACTCAGAACACATATTTATTATCACTTTACACAGACTTTAAGTTTAAGTTTCTCTTTACAAAGAAATCAGAGAGCGTCACACTGACCTTTGCTCCAAACACCCAGCTCAGGATGAAGATGTTACAGCAGAGGATGAGTGCGCTGCTCAGACAGAACTGAACAGAAGGATTGTAGGATGTCAGCATCGATCCTGTGACCCCTGACACGCTGAACACCGTCACAGCAAACATACACAGTGGCAGGTGTTCACTAGGAAGTGGAGGATGATCTGATTTCACAGTCCTGATGCTCCAGGCCAGGAAACATCCAAGACCCTGAACACAAAACAGCAGTACTGAGTTTGAGTTTAATCCAGGCAGGGAGTTCCGGTCCTCTGCAATGAGGCCAACACGGAAGTAACTTAAAATTGCATTCTATCAAAAGGCCACCAGGGGGCGACCGTTTTGGTGTCAAAAGGACTTCCGTCTCTATACAAGTCAATGGAGAATTCACCAACTTCTCACTTGATTTCTAACCTCAGTAAACGTTTTCAAAATGTGTTTATGGTCTCAATCGCTAGTTTAAAGCCTTCTTCAATGCAGTATGATGTTCATTTGGGACATTTTGGCCTCCCTGATTTTATATGTGACGATAAAGCAGGGTATGCATTAGGGCGCGGCTACGTCGGGATTGACAGGTTGATTGGTTCACAGGTTCAGGAGGGCGCCTCATGCTCCTCCTGATGCCCATATAAGTAGAATCCCTGTTTTTATTTTTCCCAGCATGCACCTGAAATTTACTAGATGGCGCTGCTCAGATCCGATACTATTGGTTTCCGAGCAGCAGTCCACAAACCAATGGGTGACGTCACGGATGTTACGTCCATTTTATATACAGTCTATGGTACTGACCAGCAGAGGTCCTTTGTATCCGTAGACAGCAGTGAGCCACAGCTCCATCTTGATGCTGCTGCAGTGTTCAGAGTATGGCCGGATGATCACGTCCTGATCAGCAGGGTCGCTCTGAAAAACACGTGTTTGAGAGTATTTGTAAAACAACAGCTCCAAGTATTACTTCAGTTTTTTTAGACGTCTAGTTTGGATGAGGAGATCTATAACAAAATCTATGTGGCTAGTGTCAGAGAATTAAAGAAACCAGAACCAGATACATTTACTATTTCTTTTAAAAATTACTCAAAATGATTAATTGATTATCAAAATATTGGTGAGTAATGTTGATTGACTAATCAATCAATTGACTAATTTTTGCAGCTGTAAATCATATACCATACTGTATACATAGATAATAATAACACATTTGCTTAAATTACTGGAACCTTAAACACCAGCCTCATGTTGGTATTGTTAGTGAACCACATTTCCCATCAGCCCCTGTGATTCTCCCCCCAGAGGACAAACATGTCAGAAGTTATTTACAGGTGGTTTATTTGGTTCATGGATGATTTGAGATCATGCTGGTCATTGTTACCTCTAATCTGAACTGAATCACCACTCGTCTGAGGGGATCCAGGATCTGCCAGGAGGTTAAAACAAACACATCCAACAGTAACATCCACAGCTGAACCAAGCCTGCTGGCTGCAGACTGCTCTGAAACACAAACACACAAACAGCCTTTTACTCAACAGCATGTTCCTTCTTTCCTCCTTTCCTTCCTTCCGTCTGTCCTTCTTCCCTCCCTCCTTCTCTCTTGCTTTCCTTCCTCTCTCTTTCCTCCCTTCCTTCTGTCCTTACTTCCTCCCTCCCTCCTTCTTTCCTTCCTTCCTTTCCTTCCTCTGTTCCTTCTTTCCTCGCTCCCTAATTCTCTCTTCCTTTCCTCCCTCCTTTCTTTCTTTCTTCCTTCCTTCCGTCCTTCCTTCCTTCCTTCCTTCCTTCCTTCCTTCCTTCCTCTCTCTTTTCCTTCCTTCTTCCTCCCTTCCTTCCTCCCTTCCTTCCTTCCTCCCTCTTTTCCTTCCTTCTTCCTCCCTTCCTTCCTTCCTCCCTCTTTTCCTTCCTTCTTCTTCCCTTCCTTCCTTCTTCCCTCTTTTCCTTCCTTCTTCCTTTCTTCCATCCTTCCTTCCTCCCTCCCTTCCTTTTTTCTTCCTCCCTTCCTTCCTTGACTCGAGGACAACAGGAGGGTTAAAGACTTTTGATCATGAATCATAAAACACAAATGTAAACTTCACCATCTCTGATGAAGTGCAGCTGCTTCCAAAGCAACATATTTAGAATTTAATCTGGAAATATTAGTTGTTGTTTTTTTGAAATGTTAAATCTGATGTTTTTGTTGTTGTTTCTAACAGTGGCCCTGTATAACACTTCACCTTAAAATGTAAACCTAGAAGAAGACTATGTGTTTTTACAACCTGGGTAATGGTTTCATAGCTTTGCCCATCATGAAAGTCTCTTGGTCATTCAGTCACCTTCTGGTTGATGCAGCAGGTGGAATAGACCCTCCATGTTTTAATGAACAGCACCGAGAAGCCAACAGTGTGTCCAACTGACAGAATCCACATACGAACCTGCATGAGAACAAATCTGGTATGACTACATAAATCAGAGAGATTTTACTCTAACACACCTGATTCTAGTTATTAACTTGTGATCAAGCCCTGACAAGCTTCATCTGCTTGATAATGAGCTAATAATTAGAATCAGTCACTGGTATAGAAGGTAACTCAGCAGGGAAATTAAGTATTGTCTTGTCATGATTGATCTTCAACAACAAACCAAATGCAGCCATCTGAACTCACAGAGCAGAGGATCTGAAGCATCACGTCCGACAGCGATGCTTCATCCAGACCGGAGATCAGGACGGAGGCAGAGGAGAGCAGGATGCCCAGCAGCAGCAGCTCATCCTGGGGTCCACCACTCCGCCTCAGCAGCCTGGAGACACACAGAGAAGACACACAGCAATACAGTGACTTTATACTTTGTGTGCTGCACATGCTGTTAAAACAAAGGTTTACAGAGGTTGTACCAGTGTTTGCGGTTGATGATGATGAAGCAGAGGATGGTCAGAGTGATGATGATGGTTACCGCGGCAACTGATGACACGATGACGTACAGGAGGAAGCTGACACGACGTTGCTGCGGACGCTCCGCGGTTTGGTCTTTAGCTGGTCCTGAACCTGCGGGACCGTACACGCGACACTAGTTTAAGCTCCATCAATACGACCAATCAGTGATCAATACTTTCAGTTTCTGACCCTTAAACTTCAGCAGGTGGTTCATGAGTCTGAGATGCTGGGTGTTGGTAATGAACTCTCCCACTAACACGCCGCTGCTGCCTGAGGACACACAGACACACACAGACACACACACACACGCACACACGCACACACACACACACACACACACACACACAAAAACATTTTTATTTAACATAAAAACAAACTTTACACCACAGCAACAAGTGTAGCAGGTGTGTACAGCACCTTGAAACTGGGTCACCTCGATCGACATCATCCGCTCTCCATTTCGAAAGGAAACTGGACCCTGAAAAAAAAATGTTAATGTGTATTACATCTATACATATATTTAAAATGCCACACACACACACACACACACACACACACACACACACACACACACACACACACACACTGTTCCAGGTGTGTGACCAGGCGGGAGTTCCGGTCCTCTGAAATGAGGCCAAAGCGGAAGTAACTTAAAACTGCATTCTATCAAAAGGCCACCAGGGGGCGACCGTTTTGGTGTCAAAAGGACTTCCGTCTCTATACAAGTCAATGGAGAATTCACCAACTTCTCACTTGATTTCTAACCTCAGTAAACGTTTTCAAAATGTGTTTATGGTCTCAATCGCTAGTTTAAAGCCTTCTTCAATGCAGTATGATGTTCATTTGGGACATTTTGGCCTCCCTGATTTTATATGTGACGATAAAGCAGGGTATGCATTAGGGCGTGGCTACGTTGTGATTGACAGGTTGATTGGTTCACAGGTTCAGGAGGGCGCCTCATGCTCCTCCTGATGCCCATATAAGTAGAATCCCTGTTTTTATTTTTCCCAGCATGCACCTGACATTTTCAAGATGGCGCTGCTCAGATCCAATACTATTGGCCTCCGAGCAGCAGTCCACAAACCAATGGGTGACGTCACGGATGTTACGTCCATTTCTTATATACAGTCTAGGTGTGTTCCAGGTGTGTGACCCAGCTCACCGTCGCTCCTTCAAACTGTGTCTGCTTCACGGCTTCCAGCAGCGTCCTCTGAAATTCCTCCTCGCCCACGGTGACGTTTCTCTTGATGCTGTACTTCTCTCTGTGCTTCACCGCCTCCATCACCTGGCTGAGAGCTTTGGCAGCGACCCAAACCGCGTCGTAGGCATAGGCGTGGAGGGGGCTGACCTCTGACCTCTCCTGGATCAGCTCTCTGAGGTAGGCGTCCTGGTACTCCTGAGGAGTCTGCAGACACACAACAGGACCAGAGTCGAGACTACTATTAGGCTCTGATCTACTAAAGGTCTGCGTATGTAAAAACGTGTGCAAACTTGACATCACCCTAAAAAAATAAGCAAGCTGATCTACTAACGCAGCGCACTGAGGTTTGCGTCTTTGAACTGTGCAGAAAGATAATACACACTGTTCATTTAGTAGTTTACCTTAATGAATGTAATATTATTAGTTTACCATAATGAATGTAATATTAGTAGTTTACCATTTATTTGGGATCTTAGTAAATCAGGCCCTTAGTGTTTTAACAGTCAGAATCTTTTAGTTGAGTTGAGATCTCCCCTAAAATGACATGAGATGAGTATTGTGGCTTCTTTTAAAGATGCTTTTTGTGTTAAAAGCAGGTGGGGAGTTCCAGTCCTCTGCAATGATGCCAACACGGTAACTTAAAACTGCATTCTATCAAAAGGCCACCAGGGGGCGGCCGTTTTGGTGTCAAAAGGACTTCTGTCTCTATACAAGTCAATGGAGAATTCACCAACTTCTCACTTGATTTCTAACCTCAGTATACGTTTTCAAAATGTGTTTATGGTCTCAATCGCTAGTTTAAAGCCTTCTTCAATGCAGTATGATGTTCATTTGGGACATTTTGGCCTCCCTGATTTTATATGTGACGATAAAGCAGGGTATGCATTAGGGCGTGGCTACGTGGTGATTGACAGGTTGATTGGTTCACAGGTTCAGGAGGGCGCCTCATGCTCCTCCTGATGCCCATATAAGTAGAATCTGTGTTTTTATTTTTCCCAGCATGCACCTGAAATTTTCAAGATGGCGCTGCTCAGATCCGATACTATTGGCCTCCGAACAGCAGTCCACAAACCAATGGGTGACGTCACGGATGATACGTCCATTTCTTATATACAGTCTATGGTTAAAACCTGACAGCTTGTTTGATTTTGATGAAGGCTTAACCTGTGACATGAGTTTCTAACCTGTCCGGAGACCCCCGGTGTGTTTGTGTCGCTGAGCTGTCTGATCTGCAGCCTGAAGGATCCGTCTGCAGCTGTCAGGAGACTGTCGGCTGTGCAGCCAGACGCCTGTCGATCCAGCCTCCATCCAGCTGTTCCTCCACCAGCAACGATCCACTGATACCGAGGCCCGAACAGGTTCAGTCTGTAGGCCTGAACATCACACATACAACACACACAAGTCTACTGCACTGCTGACAACTAATATCTACTGTTTTAATACATAAAAAGCCAATGTTAAAAGTTAAATAAAACATTATTTAGTTTAGTTTATTTTAGTTTATTTCTCTATATCACTCAAACCAGAACCGGTCCGCTGAGGAGTCCAATCCGGCCCACTTTCCTTCCTGTCTTCCTTCTTTCCATCCACCCTTTCTAATCTGGGACACTAGTTTTTAGGCCTAGAAATAGGCCTACAATTGTTTTGCTTTCTTCGTCAGAGAGGTCAAAAAACTAGTAGCCTTTATGTTGACAGTTAGCTGCAATGGAGCTTAGTTGTCCCATATTACCCTAATCCACTAGCAAACATGTTAACTGCTAAAAAAAACAACTTTCTACATGACATGACATGACATGAACTCACACAGCAGAAAACCTCTGATGCAGAATCATCCTCAAACTGTCCGATGATGATTCGAGCGTCACGTTCCTGCAAAATAAAAAGTATCAGTGGAAACAATGACATGTATAGTTTACAGTCAGATATAAGTCTTTGGGCCTGATTTACTAAGATCCCAAATAAAGGGTACTACAGTAAGTTGCGTGCACAGTGCAACAGATTGTGTGTTTAGTTATTGTGCGTTTTGCAGGTGATCTACTAAGAATAACTGTAAATGAAAACAGGTGCAACAGGTGCAGACAGCAGTATTTAAATGAGGGTTTTGTGTCTTAAAGGTGGAAAAACTCAGTTCTGTGTGTTTTCTGTCAGTGTGCCTCCGTCTCCTCGTCTCCATAGTAACAGCAGGTTAATACCTGCCCTTCAAACTTATTATTTATAGACACAGTTACCGTCAGCAACATTACCTTCAGGTTTGGTAAATCACAATGCGTGTGCTAAATAACACATTTGCATTTTCTCCTCCCTATATTTTGCACACTGAGGTTAAAACGTCTCATATTACATTCATTATGGTAAACTACTAATATTACATTCATTATGGTAAACTACTAAATGGACAGCGCGTACTATCTTGCTAAAACGTTAGTAGATCAGCTTGCACACATTTTTTGCGGGTGATGTACTCTACTGTACTCTACTGTACTCTGCTGTACTCTGCTGTACTCTACTGTACTCTACTGTACTCTGATGTACTCTACTGTACTCTGCTGTACTCTACTGTACTCTACTGTACTCTGCTGTACTATACTGTACTCTGCTGTACTCTACTGTACTCTACTGTACTCTGATGTACTCTACTGTACTCTGCTGTACTCTACTGTACTCTACTGTACTCTGCTGTACTCTACTGTACTCTACTGTACTCTGCTGTACTCTACTGTACTCTGCTGGTCCTTCAGTACCTTCAGCTCCTTCAGGCTGCTGCAGGCGTCATCATAGAAACTCTCAGTGGAAACAACCTGAACGCCGACTTTCAGCAGCTGTCTGATCAGATCCTTCTTCATCTGGAGGAACAAAGAACATCACATGATCATGTTTCCTTAAAGTCAGCAGTGGAAAGAAAAAGTCAGTGTGGAAAAGTAAAAATGTCAAGGTGGGGATACAAAAACTCAAAGTCAGTGGTGGGAATAAAACAGTACAAGAAGGTAATTATACAGACCAACGTGATTAATATCTGTGTAATGAGCATTGACTGTATATAAAATAGACATTTGTGGTTTGTGGACTGCTGCTTGGAAGCGAATAGTTTCGGATCCGGGCAGCGCCATCTTAAATTTCCGGTGCATGCTGGGTAAAAAAAAACACGGATTCTCCTTATATGGGCATCAGGAGGGGCATGAGGCGCCCTCCTGAACCTGTGAACCAACCTGTCAATCACGATGTAGCCACGCCCTAATGCATACCCTGCTTTATCGTCACATATAAAATCAGGGAGGCCAAAATGTCCCAAATGAACATCATACTGCATTGAAGAAGGCTTTAAACTAGCGATTGAGACCATAAACACATTTTGAAAACGTTTACTGAGGTTAGAAATCAAGTGAGAAGTTGGTGAATTCTCCATTGACTTGTATAGAGACGGAAGTCCTTTTGACACCAAAACGGTCGCCGCCTGGTGGCCTTTTGATAGAATGCAGTTTTAAGTTACTTCCTCGTTGGCCTCATTTCAGAGGACCGGAACTCCCCGCCTGGTAATGAGTCATTGTTACCTCTGAGCGTCGGAGTCCTTCCTGTGTGATGATTGCGACTCGGGTCCACTTGTGGCGCTGCAGCAGCTTCACGGTGGCTTGGTTAAGAGCTCGGTCTGATGGCACCGTGCTGAACAGGTTCCCATACCACTTCCTGTTGGACAGGTTGGGGGGCGGTGCTGCAAAGGACACCTGGAACATCAGAGGACATGGAGGGACGTCAGCTGGTATTACAACGTACGTCCAAACTATTCTATAACGGTCCATAATGTGTCTGCAGGTTTTCATTCCAACCAAGCAGAAGCACACCTGGTTTGACTTGACTTTAACCTTAGTGTCGTCCTCCCGGGTCAAATTGACCCTGTCTGTTTTGACTGTTCCTTCTTTCCTTCCTTCCCTCCTTCCCACTGTCCTTCCTACCTCCCTCCTTCTCTCTTTCTTTCCTTCCTCTCTCTTTCCTCCCTTCCTTCTTTCCTTCCTCCATCCCCTTTCTTCCTTCCTTGTGTCCTTCCTCCCTCCTTCCCTCCTTCTTTCCTTCCCTCCTTCCTTTCTTTCCTCCCTCCCCCCTTTTGGTAAAAATTGTGCAAATGTCATTTCAAATGATAAATGATATATGAAAAGGATGCAGGCGATGAGGATGTTTTCTGCCCTGAATACTGTCTGCAGGTATTCAACGTTCATCACAAAGGGCAGCCTGTATGTAACCTGGGAGGCAAAACCCAGGGCAAAAAATGTTTAAAAACTGTCCCTACTGCTGGTTATAGACTTAAGGCTGATTTAGGCTTCTGCGTCGGAACGACGGCGTAGGGGTCCGTGTCGATGCAGACCCCTACGCTGATGTGCACCTCCAAAAAATCCTAACTACGTGTCGAGGCGACGCAGACCGCAAGGGCTTTGATTGGTTTGCTTGGTAGCGACGTATTTCCGGTATCGTGAACTTCCGGTCGCCTACCTATACCCCGCCATTGGATCAGGGAGGTAAACACAAAGAAAATGGACCAAGTAGAAGAGGGTCTTATTGAACAAGTGCAATAAAAGAATATTTTCTTCAACATTCAACAACTGCAGCAAGATCCTCTCTCTTTCGGTTGCCATTGTTGTTTACTGTGACCGGAAAAGCTGGAAGCTAAACAAAGAATCAACTAGAGATTCAGGAAAGGAGCACATCCCCCTACCGCTCTGGCGGTGAATTGCATCGCGACAAAACACGATGCATTCCCTCGACACAGAACTTCGTAAGGTCAACGACGCCGTCGTTGCGACGCAGAAGCCTAAATCCACCTTTAATTAACTCTGATGAACATATCAACGTTTTATATTCAGGTAAAAAGTTCCTACAAAATACAAAGTGACATGGATGGATGGATGGATGGATGGATGGATGGATGGATGATGGATGGATGGATGGATGGATGGATGGATGGATGCATGGATGGATGGATGGATGGATGGATGGATGCATGGATGGATGGATGGATGGATGGATGGATGGATGAATGCATGGATGGATGGATGGATGGATGGATGGATGCGAACCTGCACCAGGTTGAGTGCTGGCAGAGAGCGAGTGATGAGCGTCATCACAGATGGACACACTCCTCCAAACACCAGCAGGTACTTTGGTCCCGACCACATGGCATCAAACAGAGCTTTGAGAGCCGACGGCGCCTCACACTGTGAATCATGGGAATGAACAATGATTTATTTATTTCTATGTACATTGTTTTATAAGGACCAAAAAAACCTCTCCTACTACTGTTTGCAGTAGTTCTACAATAAAGTAACATTAAATTGTGTGCATATAAAACACTGTCTCTATCTCTGGGCTTAGCCTCTGATCTAGTCAACTCCTAGATCCGCCCCTGCTCCTATGATGAGTACAACTTTCCCAACTGTTCTGTTTCATTAAGTTTAATAAACCGAATGCTTGATCAATAAGCTGACAGATGAATCTCTAAAGAAGCTGATAGTAGATGCAGAGACGCTGACCTGTGAGTCCAGCAGCTGCAGCTGGATCTCGTAGTTTCCCAGAGGCGCTGGTTGTTTCTTCAGGTCCTGCAGAGCCAGTCTGACAGCGGGGGCCACGCCGGCCGTCAGGTTCCCCCCCCCCCCATCCAGAGTTGACCGGCATCATCCACAGAACGGGCAAAGGGTGTCGGACCTGAGCCAACACCGACCCGACCCGCAGCCCAAAGACCAGCAGCAGCATCAACATGTCCATTCTGTGCTGCAACACTTTTCTTCTCTGCCTCATGCTCTCTGTGAACACCCCCCCCCCCCCCCCACACACACACGCACTAACTAATCCTCTAAGCAGCTGAGAGTCTGAAGACGCCGAGGAGATAAAAGGATCAACATCAACACAACATGTCACCAGGATCCTCGACACAGATGGTTTCTACACTCTGAAAACTCACACAGGCTGATTTCAAACAGAAGAAAGAAGTTTCCCTCCTCTGCAGGCGAAGCTACAGCACAAAAAATCTATTTAATAAACAAAAAAATCACTTCAATTTGTCAACTTAGACTTAGACAAAACTGTATCGATCCATTTGGAAACACTTAGTTTTAACAGGTGTGATGAAAAGACAGACCTGTACTGTCCCAATATATATGGTTTGTTTAACCTTCCTGTTGTCCTCGAGTCAAGGAAGGAAGGGAGGAAGAAGGAAGGAAAGAAGGACAGAGGAAAGAAGGAAGGGAGGAAGGTAGGGGGGAGGAAAGAAGGAAGGAGGGAGGGAGGGAAAAAGGAAAAGAGGAAGGAAGGAAAGAAGGGCAGAGGAAAGAAGGAAGGAAGGAAAGTAGGGGGGAGGAAAGAAAGAAGGGAGGAAGGAAAGGAAGGAAAGGAAGGAAGGCAGAAAGGAAGGAAGGAAGGAGGGAGGGAGGAAGGAAGGAAGGAAGGCAGGAAAGGAGGGAAGGAAGGAGGGAAGAAGGAAGGAGGGAGGGAGAAAGGGAGAAAGGAAAAGACGTAGGGAGGAAGGAAAGAAGGAAGGGAGGAAGGAAGGGAGGAAAGAAAGAACAGTCAAAACAGACGGGGTCAATTTGAACCGCGAGGACGACACGAAGGTTAAGAACAAAACTGATGACTGTTTCTTTTAGGATTTCAAACAGAAGAAAGAAGCGTTTCCTTCCTCTGCAGGCGAAGCTACAGCCTCAAAAAATCTATTTAATAAACAAAAAAATCCCTTCAATTTGTCAACTTAGACTTAGACTGTATTGATCCCTTTGGACAGGTTCCCTCAGGGATCCAGCAGCAGTACAATACAATTTAAAAAGACACTTAGCATACATTATATATATTTTTTTTGTTGGTTTTATATCATTTGAAATGACATTTGCACCATTTTTTTACCAAAAGTAAGACTGAATGCTCCTGAAAATGTCAAATGGTGTAACCACAGTAGAATGATAAATATTACATATTTTATCACCTACAGTGTATTTAAGTGGACTTATACTAATAATGACTTCATTTAAAACATGTAAATGTTTCCTGATCTCCATGGTTACCAGAGTAAATGTAATATTTAGAACAATAGTATTCCATTACCTTTATTTAATATAAAGTTATAATGTAAGATCATGCCAAACTAGTTGATATGGTGTTTTATTGACAATTTACTGTTTTTAAGCAAGTTGAATTATTTGGTACAAAGTTTCTATGGTTACACCACTTAGACATTTTTGCCATAATCCTCTAATATATTCTCTCAAAATGGATTAAAAGCAGAAATTTGATGCTGGGTCCACAAAAAAAGAATGTGTGAAGTTATTCATACGTTTATTTTCACATTTTAACCCTTTAAATTTAAACTAAACCACATGGACACTAAAACACATAACTGACCCTGATATTCATCTCTCTGCTGCCATCTGCAGTCCTGTACGTTGTGTATTTTGTAATGGTGTGTTGTGATGTGTGTAGTCCATCAATTAACAGATGAAATGTATTTACTGTGATTTTTAAAAAAGGCTGAAAGGAAACATTTGTTTAAAAAAAAAAACCTCTTTAATTATTTTTCACTCACATTTTCAGAGTCAAGCTTCCTCAAAACAGCAAAAACAAAGTTAAAATAAAATAAAAAGCTGTTGGTGATAAAGGTGGGTTTTTTCTCCAAATCACAGCAACATTGAAATGATCATCTTGATGTTTTACTATGAATCACCTCACTGATATCATTCACTTACTGTCGTCTTCCTGCAGTAATCAGATTACTTCAGTGTGACGTAAAGGAGGAATCATGTAGAGGGTTAGAACAGCGTGACTCTATTTAAAAAAATCAACATTTATTTCATTTCAGTATAAAAGGAACTAAAAAATGTAAAGTCACTCAAATGAGCTGATGAATTCAAGCTTCTTAAATGTGAATATTTTATTCCTCTGTGACTGTAAACTGAATCTCTTTGAGGACTTTAGGATCTGACATTTAATTTTTCTATATTTTTAATTAATGTAGAAGATGATCGTTAGTTGCTGAATGAATGAATGAAACCACCAAGCTCCAATCACACAGTCGCCTCTGTATGCTTAAATAAATCTGATAATGATGACTGTTGGCAAAATTCAGTACAACGAGTATAAATGTAACTTTTAGGAGAACAGAGTTGAGCTGACTGCTAACTATAAACTGATGAAGTGATTTAATTAGTAGGACAGTTAAAGTTCAGACTGTCTGCTGAGTTTAAAGCGTCTCAGTCTTTGCAGCGTTTTAGGATCTGGATCAACTCTGTCCTTTAATCGGCTCTTTGGAGCGTCCCGTCTGACGGCCGGCTCCCTTTCCTCCTCTGCTGCTGTTGCTTCCTCCTCCTCCTCCTCCTCCTCTCTTCCTCCTGTGTCCTGCTTTCTGTCCGGTGAACCCTCCCCCCCCCTCCTCCCTGCTGGCAGACTGAGCCCACAGGGCGTCGTATCGGCCGGGCGCCTGATATCCGTCCTGGCTGCAGTCCAGCGGCTCCCTGCAGAGGAGGATCCAGATGGTGGGCAGGTTCCTGCTGACGGTCAGGCTGTCCAGGCCGGCGTCGGGCTCCAGCGGCTCCCACACCTCCTCCACCGCGCTGTACAGCAGCTTGGTGACCTGGTGGAGACCTTTGACGCGCCGCTTCACGATCTCCGCGCATGTGATGGCTTTGGAGACGCCCTTACCGCTCGCCGTGAAGACGACGTGGCGGCAGAGCGGCCGGCCCGAAGCTTCCTTGTTCCCCTCTTCAGCCACGCCTCCCTCCTCGGGCGGGGGTCGACCCTCCTCCTCCCCCCCCGCCGCCGCTCGGGGCTTGGCCTCCATGCGGCTCAGAGCGTAACGCAGCAGGTTGCGGATCTTGCTGCCATCTTTGACGCGGACCTCGGGCGTGTCGGCGGGAAGACCGGGGAACGGACAGACCGACGGCTGCTCCACCGTACGAGCTTTACTGTAGTTCTCCATCTGTAGACACACGTTACTGATGATTTACTGTAATACTGCATACTACATCACTCATAATACTGCAGTACTTTTACTGTAATACTGCATATTACATCGCTCATAATACTGCAGTACTTTTACTGTAATACTGCATACTACATCACTAATAGTACTGCAGTACTTTTACTGTCATACTACATCACTCATAATACTGCAGTACTTTTACTGTAATACTGCATACTACATCATCATAATACTGCAGTACTTTTACTGTAATACTGCATACTACATCGCTCATAATACTGCAGTACTTTTACTGTAATACTGCATACTACATCGCTCATAATACTGCAGTACTTTTACTGTAATACTGCATACTACATCACTCATAATACTGCAGTACTTTTACTGTAATACTGCATACTACATCACTCATAATACTGCAGTACTTTTATTGTAGGGGGATTTTTCCTACAGAACTCTTATATTAGAGTAGTTAAAGTATAAAGTAGTACAAATGGAAATACTAGTTATAGAGTACTTGAATAAGGATTGGTACAACACAATCCTGAAGTGGAGGAAAGTCAAATCAAACTAGTATATCATTAACCATCATTGCATATTAAAACACATACACACCAAACTCCATTTACAGTTCACTATAGTGCCTCTTACATTGTTCCTTGCAGGCCAAACATTCAGCATGAAGGAATAAACATTTAATACTCTGGTTGTATCTTACACATAATTCGGCGTATTTAAAAATCCACTCCACTGTATAGAAATACATATTTTAGTGCATTTCTTACTTCTGCTTTCCACGGTGGCACGTTTAATGAAGGCTCAGTTTGCAGCTTTACCAAACACAACACTGCTTTAGGTTCCTGGATGTCTGCCGAATAAAGTAAGACACCGAAATGACTCAATGTCTTAATTAGATATGGTATTAATTGAGGGCAGATTCACGTGTGGCAAAGAAAACTGTAAATGCATCAAGTTTTTAACGTAGTTCATCGCTTAACTAAGCAGAGACAGATGCATCACGTAGTTCAGATGATGTTGAATATAAGCTGTCAGACTGTAGTTTAGTCGCATTTGCTAATTGCAGCTAATAACTCAGTCGGTTCAGTTTTGTAACAGCTTTAACTTAACCTAGTCTTTATTACGGAAGTGCATTGAACGCAACACGCACGTGGCACGATTACAAGTGAGTTTGTGTTATTTAAGTGTTTTAAATTCAGGGTTTATACTCACTAAACGGGTTTTTTTCTCCTACTGCAGGACTCTCCACATGTTTACTTCACGGATGTATGAAGATAACATGGTGCAGTCCTTCTTCTATTGGTTTTTATTGGCGGTTTGCAACCAGCTTAAAGGTGCATTTACCGCCACCTATTGGACTGGAGATGGTCAGACCTATACATTAAAACAACCCTAACCCTTTTTTGTGATCTACTCAGGCGGGGAGTTCCGGTCCTCTGAAATGAGGCCAATGCGGAAGTAACTTAAAACTGCATTCTATCAAAAGGCCACCAGGGGGCGACCGTTTTGCTTTCAAAAGGACTTCCGTCTCTATACAAGTCAATGGAGAATTCACCAACTTCTCACTTGATTTCTAACCTCAGTAAACGTTTTCAAAATGTGTTTATGGTCTCAATCACTAGTTTAAAGCCTTCTTCAATGCAGTATGATGTTCATTTGTGAAAATTTGGCCTCCCTGATTTTATATGTGACGATAAAGCAGGGTATGCATTAGGGCGTGGCTACGTGGTGATTGACAGGTTGATTGGTTCACAGGTTCAGGAGGGCGCCTCATGCTCCTCCTGATGCCCATATAAGTAGAATCTGTGTTTTTATTTTTCCCAGCATGCACCTGAAATTTTCCAGATGGCGCTGCCCTGATCCGAAACTATTCGCTTCCAGGCCGCAGTCCACAAACCAATGGGTGACGTCACGGATGTTACATCTATTTTATACAGTCTATCGATATACTCCCTAACAGATTCTCTAATGTCAAACCCTGTTTTTCTTTTTCCACAACTTGGATCACCTCCTGATGTTCCTCCCTGTACTTATTACACTGCTGCTATACATGTTGAACTGTTTCTGGTTGTTCACATTATGAACAAAGACCTGTTGGATGACCTCAACATCCGCTGTTTTTTCTTTTTAAATAGCTCCTAACATTTGATCTCGCTCTTTATCTGCAAATGCTTCTCAATCTGTTTTCTCTCATTTCCACCTCGGGATCCTCAGTTCTTTGTTACTGTGCACCTTTATTCCAGCTTTGGTTACTATTGGATAGTGATCACTACCAAGTGGTGATTGGTTTTTCATTCCCCCTGTCTCTGTGACACTGAGCTATTACTAGACAGATCTCATTTAGTCCGATCTTGGCATGGTGTTTATTTCAGTCTCACAGCCACAAGATGTCACCAAATAACTAAGAAATAATCCAAGTTGTTATCACTCAGCATTCATGACTTCACAAACTGTTTGATCATCAACCACACAGTGACAGGAAGCATGAAACAGCATGAATGCCTCAGTATGTGCTGTAGGTGAACACCTTTACACACAACATACACACCTGACTCCACACAAGACTACACAGTTTAAATGGAAGTCAATCATTAGCTTTCATAGTGAGACTCACACATCCACATTGGTTATTATGTGTAACATCAGCCAAGAAGCTGGACAACTGATGGTACAAACAGCATTGAAAGGTAGCTGAAAAAGCCAAGAAATGTTCAGCCATGAATGCAGCTTCACCAGTGAGAGGGACATTAAACTTACTGTATTTTTAATGGAGATTTATATGACATCAAACTGTTAGAGCTTAGAATAGAGAGCTTGTTATAACAATATTCAGAAACATCAGCTTCAGGTTCATTCAGTGCCTACACTTGACATAAACTTATTTTATGACTTCCATTTCAACTTCTAGGTGAGGGTGTTTTAGCATTTGTATTTAAACTGCAGCATGAAATGTTTCAGTATTTCATCTGTTTAATGTTTCAATGGCAAAATTTCATCAGTGAGCACACATTTTTTTAATACATTTGGGCTAACTGACACACAGCAAGCTAATCTAGTTTTTGGTTAAAGGTGTACATTTACACATAAGAGTCTCTTAAAACATTCATGACTTATATTTATATTTTAGTTCATATAATGTATCCATGGTCAAAGTTGACAGAATTTGAACTCTGCTGGCTGTGGACCGTAGTTGTTATACTGCAGGAATGTTAAAATACATTTAATTTATCTATTCTATTATTTATTTCTATTAAAATATAAAGAAAGAAAATATTCAGTGATTCAGTGAGTTTTGCCTCGACAGATTTGAATTTCAGGCAATGTGGCAAAAGCTTTGAAACAACATTTAAACCTCAGGAAATGAAGTTTATACAAAATGTATTTAACCACTAACTGCAAATGTAACGTGAAAATGAAAGTTAAAAAAATTAGACTCTCAGAGGGCTGATAGCACAACCTGTTAACTATCAATTCATTTCAGTCTAAAATGTGTGTTATAAATTATGTAATGACACTTGGACTGAAAATAAGTATTTTAATATAAGTATTTTCTGTCTGCTTGCTCACAGGAATATTAAGAGAAACAGATACTTCACCCCAAGTTGTGCATCTGCCACAGATACTTATCACGTTTTTGCATTTCTGGGACATTTCCAATGAGGATATTCACATGAAATTCTCACCAGACTTTGGTATTAACTCAACAAAATTCACACATATAAAGAAATCAAAACATTAAAGCCCATAAATAAAGTTATGTGTTATAAAGTGGAATGCAACAGGAAAAAAGTATTCAACACACTAAGAAAAAGCAGTAGATCAAGGCAAGGAACCAAAACATGTTGACATATTGAGTACTTATTTCTCCCATTGTATATATGTATATATACAGTCATGGCCAAAAGTCTGTCAGATAATGAACCACTTCTCCCAGAAAATCATTGCAAATACAAATGTTCTGGTATGCACATGTTTATTTCCTTTGTTTGCATTGGAGCAACACAGAAAACAGAGAAAAAAAAGTCAAACTTGATAAAATTCCACACTGAACTCAAAAAATGGACTGGACAAAACTATTGGCCCCACAAACTTAATGTTGGGTGGCACATCCTGTGGAAAAAATAACTGAAATCTTTCGCTTCCTGTAACCATCAACAAGTTTCTTACACCTCTCTACTGGAATTTTGGACCGCACTTCTTTCGCAAACTGCTCCAGGTCTTTCAGATTTGAAGAATGCCTTCCCCCAGCTGCTGTTTTGAGATCTCTCCATAGGTGTTCTTTGAGATTCAGATATGCTCATTGCTGGCCATTCAGAATTCTCCAGCACTTGTCTTTAACCATTTCTGAGTGCTTTTTGATGTCTGTTTTGGGTCAATTTCCTGCTGGAAGTCCCATTACCTCTGACCTCTGGCAGAGACACAGCCTTCTGACACTGGGCAGAATGTACATTGTGCCCCAAAATTCTTTGGTAGTCATCTGATTTCATGATGCCATTCACACAGTCAAGGCATCCAGTGCCAGATGCAGCAAAACAACCCCAAAACATCTGTGAACGTCCACAATGTTTGACCAAAGGGACCGTGTTCTTTTCTTTGAAGGCATCATTTCAATCCATCCATCCTCTGCCGCTTATCCGGGGTCGGGTCGCGGGTGCAGCAGCCTAAGCAGGGAAGCCCAGACTTCCCTCTCCCCAGCCTCTTCGTCAAGCTTTTCCCGGGGGATCCTGAGGCATTCCCAGGCCAACCGAGAAACATAGTCTCTCCAGCGTGTCCTGGGTCTTCCCCGGGGTCTCCTACCGGTGGGACGTGCCCTGAACACCTCACCCGGGAGGCGTCCGGGAAGCATCCTAACTAGATGCCCGAGCCACCTCATCTGGCTCCTCTCAATGCGGAGGTGCAGCGGGTCTACTCCGAGCTCCTCCCTAATGACCGAGCTTCTCACCCTATCTCTAAGGGAGAGCCCAGCCACCCTACGGAGGAAACTCATTTCTGCCGCTTGTACCCGCTATCTTGTTCTTTCGGTCACTACCCAAAGCTCATGACCATAGGTGATTTTCTGTAAGCAGTACCATGATGTACTTTACCAAAAAGCTCTATTTTTGTCTCATCTGTCCACAGTCCATTCCCCCAGAAGGATTTTGGATTCGCCCTTTTCATTCAGATGGCTCGGTCTGAAGGTCAGCTTAAATTTGTTTGAAAGTTGATCAAGCTTCTTTAGCCACAATTCGAACAATTCTTCATTGTTGTTTTCCACCAATTTTTCCCCTCCGTCCACGTCCAGGGAGGTTAGCTACAGTGCCATGGGTTGTAAACTTCTTGATGACATTGCGCACAGTGGACACACGAACATTCAGATCTCTGGAGATGGACTTGTAGCCTTGAGATTGTCCATGTTTTCCCCCAGTTTTGGCTCTCAAATAGTCAGACAACTCTTTGCCCTAGGCTTCCATAGTAAAGGGGTTAGTTTGCCTTCTACTCTCCTTTTGTTTATCTCATCCCAGATGGTCTGGTCCCTCCCCCCTTATCAAGAGATTGAGGTCACCTGTTGGGAGCCTTCATAAACAGGGGAAGTTCAAGATGGCGTCCTCTCTCTCTCATCCTTTCAGGCACTCCATTTTGGCTTTGGTTTTGTGTTTTGATTGTGTTGAATATAGCCTTGGTTCATGTTATGTCTTATCTGTATTCAAGGAGAAACTATTTTCCTGGCACCAGGCCACCAGCCCTGCCACCTCCCTTCTGTACGCTGCCTTTTCTCCACCATTTTTAATGTTTTAATGATTGGAAAAAGAAGAAACGGAGAGAGAGAAAAATATAAGATGTTAAGGAATAATGTAAGTTTTGTTTTCTTTATTAAAATAACATTTCAATCAAATGATAATTTGTAACTATAGAACAACTGATTTTGAAAAAGAAAAGAAGTATTTGATCTGTGTAATTTTTTTCGGCTTTGTGGTTACAAGGCCAGGGTCTCCTCTTCTTCATCCTCGTCATCCTCTTCATCATCTTCATCTTGTCTGCATCGTCACCACCTGAGATCTTCATCTTTCAGCTCGGCTGGTCCCTGTAGCGAACATGACATTTAGGAATGAAGTGGTGAGCCAACCCCTGAGAAAAGTTTGATGTCTTGTTTTGTTTCTTTTATTGATAATTGAATATTTTATGTTGTTTTTATTATTGTTATTATTATTATTAAATTGTTAGCATTACATTTTTGGGGGTTTAGAAAAGTAAGAATAGAGTTAAACTTTTGGGGTAGACACCAAAGACAGGATGTATCGAACCAAAATAGGAATAAATAGTTGAATTATAGCCTAATTAGTAAAAAAAACAAAAAAACATTTTAATCAAACAGAAATTAATAATGAACAATAATCAGATACTTACCTGACAGGTGAATTCCTGATTAAGTCTGAAAAAAGAGAGGAAAAAGTTTATTTATTTTTGTATGTATTTATTTTTATTTTATACATGTGGTAGTGTTATTGTTAAATATTGTTTTGAGAAAATATAAGAAAGAGAGGGGAAAAAAGAACAGATTAATGAAAGATACAGTTTTGTTGCTCGACGCCTATTTCTCCAGAGCGAATCATGTCTTCTGAGATGTTGGTCCAAATTGTGTGTTGAGTCCTCTCTTGTTGTGTTATAGTGAGACTATCCAATTTAAAAACTACTTCTGGTTGTTACACCTGCTGCTCTCAAACAAGATTTTCCAAGTTTGGGATCAATAAAGTAAATCTGTGTATCAATCTGTTTATGTAAAAAAACCATAGACTGTATATAAAATGGACGTAACATCCGTGACGTCACCCATTGGTTTGTGAACTGCTGCTCGGAGGCCAATAGTATCATATCTGAGCAGCGCCATTTTGAAAATTTCAGGTGCATGCTGGGAAAAATAAAAACAGGGATTCTACTTATATGGGCATCAGGAGGAGCATGAGGCGCCCTCCTGAACCTGTGAACCAATCAACCTGTCAATCACCACGTAGCCACGCCCTAATGCATACCCTGCTTTATCGTCACATATAAAATCAGGGAGGCCAAAATGTCCCAAATGAACATCATACTGCATTGAAGAAGGCTTTAAACTAGCGATTGAGACCATAAAAACATTTTGAAAACGTTTACTGAGGTTAGAAATCAAGTGAGAAGTTGGTGAATTCTCCATTGACTTGTATAGAGACGGAAGTCCTTTTGACACCAAAACGGTCGCCCCCTGGTGGCCTTTTGATAGAATGCAGTTTTAAGTTACTTCTGCGTTGGCATCATTTCAGAGGACCGGAACTCCCCGCCTGAACAAAACACAACAGAGTAAAAACTAACAGGAGCTGATTGTTCAGGTTGATTTTACACAATTACAGTGACCAGAGTTGAAGTTAAGGATGGAGGTTTATTGGTCTTTGTGGCTGTAAACACTTTGAAAGCAGTGAACAGACAACAGACCACGGTGTAGTTTTGTGTATAGGAGCTATGTTAACTCACGTGAAACTCGCTGTAACTATTGTTGCCGGTATTTAAAAATGGCGGGTTTGATTCTTGTATCAGACGGCTCATGACTCTTCCAGTGACTCTCTGATCAATCAGTGGTCAGCAGTCTGTTGACGTCACATTTAGTATCGGCTCGGCTCGCTTGGAACCATGCTAGGTGAAGTTCAGGAGGAAAACCATCCCAGCCTGGCGATATATATGGCAGTTCATGTCTTCCATCATGTAATTCATCAAGAGTGACAAGGGACATTAATAGTGTTATTTGTTGTACTGTAAAATCAAGTTAACTTTTGTAAAATATGCTTTATATATATTTGTAATAATATGCTTAAGAAGAATATAGTTGTTGATAAAATTGGTGAAAGTCCTGACTGATTAAAACAGGATCATACACTAGAATACCCTCTTTGTTTTTAATAGAAACATTAGCTTTCTGATCATTAACGTGCATTTTGTTAGGCAATACAAAAGTTGGATTGTTTCCATTCAAGTCTCCAGTTTGTCTTGCTCTGCTCCTATCTTATCCTATTTCAGCCTTTGTTAATTTGTTCCCAGGAAATGATCTTTCATAGCCAAAAATCTTTCATTTCCCTTCACAATTATTTTAATATCCTCTATTTTATGTTTAACTTTATCTGTGTGTTACGCTTCTTAAAAGAACGACGTCTTCAAGGTGCAACACATTTATTGTGGTTCTTCATATAATGTCCTGTGCAGAAATACTTATACAACACATCAGGGACGGTCCAATATTTTCGCAGCACACTGGTTGTCATAACCTCTGACTTCTCCTGTCATTAAAATACTGAAATCTTACATATAATTGGCACTGAACTAATATTTTCACTATGTCATGTGCACAGTCACTGAACTTTCTCATATTAAACAACACCTGATGTAGAAAACCTGTATAAAACAACATTTCTATGGCACCTGAAACTGGAAACAACATTTATATCCCATATTCATAAGGGAATTTCAACACACTTCAAATTATTATGCTGTCAAGTTAACGAATCACAACATTACATTGACAGACCTGACATCACATTTCCTCCTAATAAAGCAGTGACACCTACAGCCTAACATAACACTACAGGTCTTATTTGGCTGTCTAACTGACCCAATGTATTGTGTTTTTAACACTGAATAGAAATAATATCAAAATGGATAAAACAGGCGAGCTGCTAGAGTTTAACACTGCATAGAAATCACATAAAAAATATCGTAACAGGCTGCTAGAGTTTAACATTAGCACTTAGCACTGTACAGAAATCACCTGAGACGCTATTTAGTCACGGACGTTAACAGCTAGCATGCTAACATTAGCGCTGGTCGCCGATCTTTCATTCAAAGTAAACACACAACTTCCGGCCCCATACATTAATATTTCCCCTTTCTCTCACATCACAACACTGTCTTAAACAACTTGTGCAGAACTACATATACAACACATCAGTGACGGTTCAATATTTTCGCGGCACACTGGTTGTCATAACCTCTGACCTCTGACTTCTTCTGTGGCCGGAAGAACAGTCACTGCATGTAAGATGCTACACTCGAGAGCTTCCGAGCCCTCTAAGTCTGTAATTACACAGACTTAGTTTTAACTGACTGCCACAGGAACAGATTGATAAATAATCATGTTGTTTAAGTGATTTGAGTTTTAAAATGGGGATACAATGTTTACATGGGGTATTTAGTGTCAGTGTCTTCAATGTTACTCTAAACATTCTGTAGAAAACCTAAAACTTTATTAACCAGTGCCACATGTGCAATTGCTAATAAATGCAATGAACAAAGCTAGCCTATCCACAGCCAGGTCTGTATTAGTTTTCCCTTTTCCCTCTTTGACCTGGTCTTGAACTTTGATTGATTCAGGGCTAATTCTGAGTGATATTTCTGATCTTTTCATTTAAATTGAGTGAAATTGATGATATAGCACTGCCATACTTCAATGACAATGGATCTTAGATGAGTGAGTTAGTGATGTTGGGCCTTGTTTACAGGTCTTGCAATCAGCAATAAGGAATGATTATTAAAGATCAGAATTCATGATCAGAATCAATGGAGAACAGGGAAAAGATCAGTCTCGTTAAATGTACTGATCAATCAATTTGGAACTTTGGTTAATAATTGACTTTATAACTTTAACCAAATGACTATCAATAACTAGTTAAGGTTGAAGCATTCTGGAGTTCTTTGCAGACCTATTTTAATCTATTCTTGTGCAACATCAAACAGACAGCAAACAGATAGCATACTGTGGCTCTATTTCACAGGCAGTAACAGCCAGGTACAATATCTCTGTGTCACAGGGCTGATGGCACATTGTGTTTAATAATAATATTAAATAAATAAATAAGTAAAGACTTTTGGTATTGGAAAATTAATGTTGATTTTAAATCTGCAGCCCATACATCAGTGGAGAAAGCGAAGAGTCCAAGATGTGTTAAACTGAAAAGGTTTATTGAGATTTGATCAAGGAGAATGAAAGAATAATCAGTGCACAGTCTGTCCTGATGATCTATCTATCTATCTATCTATCTATCTATCTATCTATCTATCTATCTATCTATCTATCTATCTATCTATCTATCTATCTATCTATCTATCTATCTATCTATCTATCTATCTATGTATCTATCTATCTATCTATCTATCTATGTATCTATCTATCTATCTATCTATCTATCTATCTATCTATCTATCTATCTATCTATCTATCTATCTATCTATCTATCTATGATTTTTTTCATTTGACCTTCCTTTCCTTTCCCCTTGCTCATTTATCTTGCCAAAATGACGTCAAGCTGTCCATTGTTTAAAATACTGATTAGAGCTTTTATGTCATTTCTTCAGAATTTACTCTCGCAGCTGTTGTGTTCATTTCTGCAGAAACTGCTACAAACTGAAGCAGAACTCCCTCCAACATAAACTCCCACTACTTGACAAATCACTTTGTTACTGTTCAGTGTGAGCAATGCCCAAACATGTGTTTTAGCTTTTAAACCAGAACACATATGAACATGGAAGGAGTCTTTAAAGATTTGGTTTTTGGGTACTTTTGCCTTTATTGATCATTTGTTGGCAACAATGCCGACAGGAAACAATGGGTGAGAGAAATGGTTATGACACGCAACAATGGTTGCCATTGTTGCCTTGCCAGACTCAAACCAGGGCTGCTGCGGATAAGTAACATGTGCAGTAACCACTTCCGGGCCGCTTTAAGAAACCAGAACTTTATTAGACATTTACAGTTATTCAGAATTTATAGGGAGCAAACATTCTGCCACATAGTTTGAATTTGTTTTAAAAGCAAATTTTACTGTGATCAAAAGCTGCAGTGATTTTTAATTGATTAATCTGTAGACCGAAAATTCTTATAATTTAACTTGTTTAAGCAAAAAATCAAAACATTACCTTGTTTCAGCCTCTTAAATGTGAGCATTTGACATTTATGGCGCTTTTCCACTACACAGTTCCAGCACGACTCGCCTTGACTCGTCTCGACTCACCTCGGTTCTTTTTGCGTTTCCACTAGGGAAAGTACCTGGTACCTGGCACTTTTTTAGTACCTGCTCTGGTGAGGTTCCAAGCGAGCCAGGCCGATACTAAATGTGACGTCGACACACTGCCGGCCACTGATTGGTCAGAAGAGTTGTTGCTGGAAGATTTATGAGCCGTCCCACACAAGAATCAAACCCGGCATTTTTAAATACCAACAACAGCGTTACAGAGATTGGTTTCTCTTCTCTTGCTTTGTGTGAGACAGAAAGCCTCATACAGCAGCAAGTACACCATCGCCTCCATGTCCTCCATTGTTTATGTGTTTTGTGTCGCGTATAAAACGAAGTCACTGCAGTTTCGCGGCAACCCCGCTCACGTTGAGTAGGTACTTTTTTGTAATGGAAAAGGTTCCTGGAACCGTACCGAGGGGAGGCGAGACGTGCTGGAACTGTGTAGTGGAAAAGCGCCATTAGACGGGCGCAGAGACGGAAATCCCGGCCTTCAACTCCTTATTCCCAGCAGAGATTGAAAAAAAAGGCATATTAATTAAAAATAACTGTAAGGGAGATGAATATGGGATGATTGTGACCCACGCAGCTGGACGTCTGTTCAGCCTGGCAAACTTGGAATCCATATTTGCAAATGTGAACTGGTTATTGCTCTCAGTGAATACATCTTTAAATTCCCATGACACGAGTATTTCCATGTGATGCTACTTTCTACATCTCAGAGGGAAATATTGTACTTTACTATAGTACAGTTTGAGGTACTTGTACTCTACTGTAGTACAGTTTGAGGTACTTGTACTTTACTGTAGTACAGTTTGAGGTACTTGTACTTTACTGTAGTACAGTTTGAGGTACTTGTACTTTACTGTAGTACAGTTTGAGGTACTTGTACTTTACTGTAGTACAGTTTGAGGTACTTGTACTTTACTGTAGTATTTCCATGTGATGCTACTTTCTACATCCCAGAGGGAAATATTGTACTTTCTACTCCACTACATTTATTTAACAGCTTTAGTTACTTATCAGATGCAGATTTGACACAATGGATAATATAATATATATATATATATATAATATAACAAGCTTTATAAATACAACACATTGTTAAAGATGAAACCAGTGGTTTCTAACCTTTTTGTCTTTTGATGTCTTACAAAAAGCATTGTGTAGTCAGGCTCACATTTCAGATGTCTAGTGTTAATAATCTAATGATGTCATGTATAATAATATATCAGTCAAACTTGTGCAAACTTAGTGACGGATTTCAGACAGTAAGTGCAATCCAATCCTCAGGTTGAATAGAGTTAAGTTAATTAAATGAACTAAAATATCATTACATTACTCGGTTGTGAAAAGATGACTTTTTTTTTTAACTCCTCTTCGAGCTAGAAACAGTTCAGATTATCAGATTTCCTCTGAAATACAAGTTAAATGCCAACTCTGATTACAATGATAAAGGTATCTATCATCTCTGCCTCCTCCTCCTCCTCCTCCTCCTCCTCCTCCTCCTCCTCCTCCTACTCCTTCATCTTAAGCTGCTTAAATGACGAAGGGACTTGTGCCTTCAGATGCAGAGGGAGCAGATGCAGTGCAGCAGATCTGTAAGTGAATGATTCTTTACTTTCTTGGTCTATTCTGTACACTCATCTTTTTCCTGTCTGTCACGAAGAGGAATCTTTCCTCTGAGTTTTATTACATTTTTTCACTTTTAAAATGAGTCTTTCTTTATTTGAATTAAGAGTTTAAGGACAAAGGATGTTATATTGTTGTACAGGTTGTAAAATGGCCTGTGGCAGCTTTGTGAGTTGTGATATCAGGCTATATAAATAAAACGGACTACTTTGAACTGATGGAAATAGCAAATTTAACAGTTTAATCTTTTTTATGGGATGAACTTTAACTCAGCACTCTGCACTCACATCTGCAGATTACTTCTTCTTAATTTCTTTCACACATTAGTGTTGGAACCAAACTGATAATTTCCCTCTTTTTACCAGCAGCACTTCATCTGTTCCCCATCGTTTTGTGGTTTGTGATTAAAATGATATTTATAGAACTATTAATGTATTTCTCATGTTGATGTTTTCTAAGAGATGGGGTTGCTTTCTGTAGCTGTAGCTGTTCTGCACTTTCAAGCAGCGGTGGAAATTAATGAAGTACATTTACTCAATTTATGTACTTAATTACAGTTTTGAGATACTTTATACTACTATATTTGATGCCACTTTGTAGTGAAATGTTGAAGAATTTAGTGAAATATTGTGACAATAGTCCGACTCAAGGTTTTTAATGTGGTTTTCATGTTTAACACAAAGTTTACTGGTGAACGTCTTACTCCTTACATCTTATATTTGTGAGTCTACTGTTTGTTGTTGATTTTGTTGTGTTTTTTGCACTGCAAAAAAAAAAATACTTTAACAACACACATGACATTTTTCCCTTATGTCAGCGTTTTGCAACAAATTCAGAACTCATTCATAGAAAAATGTTAACAAACTTTACAACTTTACAAAATTGCAATTACATACTGTAGCAAAGACAGTAGAGGAAATGTTAAAGCACTCAATCACAAGAAATTGCCACCAATAGAAATTCTCCACTCATTTGATTCTTTAATTAGCAGGACATGCTTATTGTTTATTATTTGTTTTCTTTTTCCTTCTCATATTAATTGATAATAATAATAATAAATCTACTGGAAAGGGTTTAACAGGCTTCTTTACTTTAAATTTTTTTATGGACATATTTATTTTATAGCTTATATGCATTATTGTAGGGTTTAATTATTAACTGTTTTGTGTTGTTTATATGGTCCATGCTTTGCACTTACTCATTCATTCATGTATAAATAGTTTTATAACAATCATGTGCGGTGGCTGAGAAGGGTCATCGGAATCGTAAAGTTCATCACAATGCAAACACCACAACGCAAATGTTGTTGGACTTTCTTGTAAAGAGAGGACTCAACAACAAAGACAGAGACATTTTTAGTTTATTTAAATACGTCTGCAGGCAGGCGAGTTTTAACACATAACACAGAACGTGCTATGGGCAAAAAGGTGCACTGAAGTCTAAACAGATTTGCCTTTTATACACACAAGTAACTTTACATGGCTCTCAGCCAAGTTGAGAGTGGATAGAAACAGACCTCAAACTCTTCTGCCTGTCCTGAACAGAACTTTATGACTCTGGACAACTGATCAAAGAATGGATGTATTTTTCCTAATACAGCAATACATGGTCCGGGTTACCAGGGACTATTATTGCTGACGGACAGGCAGCGTTTTTTGTCAAAGAAGAGGAAGAAGAAGAAAGAGGGGAAAAAAGAGGAGGTGAAAACATTGTTTTTATAAAATTGTTATTATTACTAGTACTAGTACTTTTCAATGTATTTTTATATATTCTGCCATTTAGCATCAGGTTAGATATGAAGCTAATTATAAACTTGAGCATTAACTTACTTCGTGGGTAACAATAGTGATTTGGATGAATGTAAATGTAAAGCTGATTGGTGGTCAGGGACATTTGAGAAGGAGTACTTTCCTCTCTTTGCTTCGTCATGTTCT
This sequence comes from Scomber scombrus, assembly GCF_963691925.1. Classification (NCBI taxonomy): domain Eukaryota; kingdom Metazoa; phylum Chordata; class Actinopteri; order Scombriformes; family Scombridae; genus Scomber; species Scomber scombrus. Next base: position 31,628,680 of record NC_084976.1, on the reverse strand, counting down.
GTCCAGTTTGTGACGTGAACCTTCAAACTGTCGGTAGAAATGTTTCTAAGCAGTCTTCAAGATGAAGGTACAGTTTATTCTGACATTTAGTAAAGTTAATCAACATGATGGATTGCTATGTTATTTTCAGAATATATACTGTTAGTTAATCATGAGTATACCGCTTCATGTATGGTCAAATCCATAACAATAGGCATATCGAATGCAATGATTGTAATACAGAATCAAAACTAGAAAAAAGGAAAAACCCAAATTAAATTGAAATCCCTTAATTTAAAGTGGCATATTTCACAAATTCCAACAATTGTCAACCATCACACCCTCCTTGGGGATAGCGCTATAATGATGCTATTTTCAACATAAATACCAATTCTCATGAAACTTCCCAGGAACTTTAAAAAAACATGGCAGACTATATAAATATAAGACACTGAAAAGTACAGTCACATAGTGACATTAATAATGGTTTTATAAAAACAACGTTTCAATAACTTTTTCGTTTTTCTTCTTCTTCTTTGACAAAAAACCCTGCCTGTCCATCAGCAATATTAGTCCCCAGTAACCCGAACCAATTGTAGACCGCTGCTTCCGTTTTTCCCGCTTTTTTATTTGCGTTGTGGTGTTGACATTGTGATGACCTTTCTCGGCCACTGTGATCATTTGGCTGAACAGGTCTGTTGAATCGATGGCAGTCTGCCCATTGACCACTGATAGAGGAGATCTGTTGTTATGTTGAGTCATGGCTCACTATTTCAAACACTGTTCATTCTATTCAAGACATGGCATTAAATTACAGCAAGTGTTACACTGTGATTGGATTGCTAGCTGCCTTCACATCTCTTTGATCCTGGCACATCTCAGTGGCTTGGACTTTCACTGGATCATGTTACCTATACTTACACTATGAACAGATAGACTGCGTTTAGAAGGAATTATTATGGCTCAACAATTTTGAGCAATTTTGATGAAAACAACAGAACTGCAAAATTTTGCCATAGTAGGATTCGTGAATTTGTAGGCCAAACAGACCCGGGCTAGCTGGTGATGCTACTTCAGTAGATATCTCAGCAACACAACACATATAGGTCTTTGACATAAACTCAAAAGTGTTATTTCTTCACATTCTGTTGATAATTTTAGTTAATATGGGAATGTTTTAAACTAAAATTCTGGCCAATTTTCTTTAATAAATTATATATTTGAGGGACATTAGTCTCTATCGCTTAGACACAAACTTTATTAGTCTACCTGTATTAATATCATGCTCCTTATGTCTTCTCTATTCTTAGATTAAGTTTAATTTATGGTGTGAGTGGTGAAGCTGATTACAATTCTCCAGTGTGGACAACAAAACTCAAACTAACTCTATTTTATCTGTATTACAGGAAGAGAGAAACTCGTGAGCCATCTCACCATGAAGGGAAGAACAGTTCTTCTCCTTAGCTTCATCATAGCGGCGTACTTCTGTGGCACTGTTGCTCAAACAAAAGGTGGGTAATTAAATGGAACTTGTGATGTTCCCCTACATTTTTTTCATTTCAACATCGTATTCAAAAATACAGATTTTAAAGAATTTCAAAATGTAACTGCCATGCAGACATCACGAATGGTGAAAGCTATCGTATAAAAAAATGTTTAATTGGTCCTCCACGGGGAACTCTGATTCTGTAATCTTACTCCCAGAATATGTATTTTCTGGGAATACAATGTTGACTTTATTTGTCCTCTTTCCAGAGTGTAAAAGTGTCACCCTGGCTGACATTGTCTTACTGGTTATTATGTCTGACAACATTTTTGAAAGACAGAAACTTAATCTTTTGCTTAATGTGGACTGTTTGTTATTGTTTCTAACCAGGTCTCACTCCACTATACGACTACAATACTATGTAATTTTTTTTCTCTTTTTGTTTTTTGTCTTTTTTCAGATTTGGCTGAAAAGATTTCAGATATTTTCTTCTTGGTGGACAGTGGCATAAGTCAACAACAGTTCTCCCTGTTCAGGACAGAACTTAACGAATCGATCAATCAGCTTAACGTTGGGGCATCCAACAACCGTATCGGGTTGGCCCAGTATGGTAAAAATATCAAGGTTGAATTCCTTCTTAACGCCCATCAAACCAAACAGAAGATCCAGGCTAGTGTCAAGCGTTTCCGTCTGCGCCCACCACAACCCAACGATCCACGAAACCTTGGCAGGGCTTTGGGGTACGCCAGAACTAACTTTTTCACCAGTGATGCAGGGGGCCGTGCTGAGCAAGGCTTCAGACAGTTCTTGGTCGTCGTGAGTGGACAGAAATCAAGTGATAGTGTGGTTAGAGAGGTTCGTAAGCTCAGATCATCAGGGGTTACTATTGTTGGGATGAGCGCAGGTGCACCGATGGATTCAATAGACGTGTTGAGTGATGTGTATGCGTTTGATTCTCCAAGAGTAACTCTTCTGAAGGACATCTTCATAACTGAGAAAGAGGACAGCATTACTGAAGGTGAGAAACCTTTTGTTATTATCTAATTTACTTGATCAGTTACTATAGAGCAAACTAAATAATATATCTGGGCTGCAACCAACAATGATTTCTTATTGATAAGTTGATAAAAGTCTATAAAACAGTGAAAAATGCCAAAAGATTCAACCTAAAATGACTTGATCGGTCTTGATCAACAGTCCACAACCCAAGGAAATACAGTTTACTGTCATAGAAGACTAAAGAAATCAGAAAATATTTACCCGTAAGAAGCTTTAGATTGAGGGTTTTAGCATTTGTCGTAAATAACAAAATACTCAAAAATATAAAATTTACAATCAAAATACACAGTGATTCATTTTCTGTTGTTTGATTCATTGATTAATAGTTGCAGTTCTAAATAATATTAATATATTTCAAGTGGGTTGTTTTTGTCTGAATTGTTGCCTTAGACTTTTAAAAATGTATTTTCTTGCACTTTATCAACAGTCTATCTGAAAATGTATTCCATCTTTTTTAACACAAAGGAGAGTGATTCTTATATTTACTTTTATGATATATTTCTTACTGACAGAACAGCATATCATAATACTTTACAAAGTAAGGCAGGTGCAATATGTACGTAGATATGGGCTGACGTGGTTTTCACCGTAGACCATGCTGCCAGATAGTAAACAATTATTGGAATTTATATTTTAAGGTAAATGATTCAATCAGATCTCCAAAACATTTTGTCAGTTTGTAAAATTAAAATATAAGCCAAAGATAGCTATTGTTGTTGTAGCCAAGCAGCCAAAATTTAAACCGAGAACTGCAGGATCATTCTCTGGCAGTTAGTGAATGCTGTTGAAAAAAGTGTGAAGTATGAAAATTAAAAATCATCACCATTAACAACTTTTATGCCAGTTTTTAACCTAGCCACTTTTACAAATGCAACAAAATCATGCTCACTTGGTCAGCCTGTTACATCCTTGTAGACCTATAAGCATTACTTAATGAATACTGTTATTTCACAGTATGTTTAATCTCTTTTTGAATGTTCAAATAGTGGTGGCTCAAGTTAACTAATTACAATTTTTTTCTTTCACAGAATGCAAAGGAGTCAATAAGGTGGACATTGTGTTCATTGTTGATGAGTCGGGTAGCATTGAACTAGCCAATTTCAAGCTGATACGCAATTTCATACACTCGATTGTAAGCAGCCTGGATGTCAGTCAGACCAGGGTCAGAGTAGGCATTGTTACATACAACGACAACCCCACAGCACAGGCCTATCTTGACAGCTTCAATGACAAGAACGATACCCAACAGTTCATCAAGATCCTGCCTTACACTGGTGGTGGAACAAACACCGGAAAGGCCCTAGACTTCGCCAACAATGAAATCTTTAATGAGCAAAGAGGCAGCAGGAAGGATGTCCAGAAGGTGGCAATGGTGATTACAGATGGTGAATCCCAGGATGATGTTAGCGAAGCTGCACTCCGTCTTCGTCGGAAGGGCGTCACAGTTTTCGCTGTAGGAATCAAAAATGCTAGCATCAGCCAACTGGAACAGATGGCATCTTATCCAATCAATAAACATGTTTTTCATAAGGAGAGTTTCACCCATCTGAAGCCCATGAAGACGAGTCTGCAGAAAATCCTGTGCAATAACATCAACGAACAAGCCGTCATAAGCGACAAAAGAAGGACAGATGCCAAAGACGGTTTGTGCCAATTTTTTTTGATGATCGTCAAAGTTTAAAGATTGTATCAGTATTTAAGATGTAGCTGACAAATGAAAGCATTAGCATTTCATCAAACATGTCCCAATGTCACTTATACTTACATTTGTTTTTCCTCATTAGCTTGTGGATCAAAGGATGAAGCAGACTTCTTCTTCCTGATAGATGTATCAGGAAGCATTGACGACAAAGACTTTAAAGACATGCAGAATTTCATCGTCGAGTTTCTGCATACCTTCCGTATTGGGCCACAATATGTCCGCATTGGGCTTATGAAATACTCAAATTCACCAATTTTGGAATTTGACCTCACAACTCATGCAAATGCAAATGATTTGGAAAAAGCTGTGATGGGCATTAAAAAAACAGGAGGTGGGACATTTACAGGGAAGGCACTGTCTAAAATGGAACCGTACTTCAAGAATGCGACCGACAAACGCCCCAAAGTCCGAAAGTACCTGATTGTCATCACTGATGGAAAAGCCAATGATAAAGTCAAGGCACCTGCAAAAAAATTGAGGGATCAAGGTGTCATTGTCTATGCCATCGGGGTAAAAGGTGCAGTCGAAACTGAACTGGTTGAGATGGCCGGCGACGTCAAGAGGAAATTCTCTCTCAATAATTTTGATTTCCTGAAGAACTTCTTCAAAGAAATCATGACACACATCTGTATTCCTGATGGTAAGAAAATCACTGGACTTCAAAATCTATCATGTAGAGAGATTATGTGAAACTGGAACTCCCTGGTTCTGTTATAGAAATAAGACTCATTCAAAATCATTTGTAGTGATGTAAATAACAAAAAATCCACCCTGGGAATGGAACCTTATTCAAGTATGTTGTGTTGTTCACATCATATATTTAGCCATGGACTAAAAAAGAATCAAATACAGCAGTTTATTTTCATATTTCTGTGTTTTCACAGCCTGTAACAAACAGCATTACTCATAAACCCACACACCATTGTGGGTTAAATTCCACAGCTTAACGGACGTACCAAAGCTATGGGCATGTTAAGCATAGGATTTAATTCATGAGACCATTTCTCTCTTGAAGCAACACAGAGAGTGATGCACACTTTTCTAACTAGCAGACTATACTATTGTGACACTCTCCTTCGTGGTCTACCAAAGAATACGATAAATCAGCTACAATAAATTCTAAATTAGTTTTTTTTATTGTTGTGTTATTCAATTCACGTTTTTGGTTTTAGTTATTATGGTGTGCATTAGTCTCTGAAACTATATTTAAAATCATGTTTTGTCAATTACTTGTAAAGCACTTTGAATTGCATTTGATTGATTGAAAAGTGCTATATAAATAAAGTTTAAGTGATTGATTAGTTAGAATTCTGTCGGCTGGGGGTGAAGGTGGTGGCCATACCTCCAGCCAATTAGAGAAGATGGTCATTAATAATGAAGATTTTATGTAGACAGCCTGCTGGAGGACAAAGGAATCTGGGCTGCAAGGAAAGATGACTTTAGAGAAATTTAAACAACTTATGATGAATAAAATGTCAGAAGTATGTTTTAAAATAGACCCAGTAATCATAAAAAAATAGTCAAAAAAAGCCATAATACCAGATATGTAAGCAAAGCCCTCCAAATATAGGAATACCATACTAACATTTATGTTTTCTGTGTCCACAGTTTGCGAAAACGTATCAGCCGATGTGATTTTCTTAGTTGACGGCTCTGAGAGCGTCGAAGATGAAGATTTTCAGAAAATGAAAACATTTTTGAAATCTATCATCAGGAACACTGCCGTCAGCGAAGATGGGGTGCATGTTGGGATCATGCAGTACAGCACCAAATATGAACTACAGTTCAAACTCAACCACTCCTACAACATAGATGAAATGGTAAGAAACATCGATGCCATGAAGCAGATAAGTGAAGGCACAAGCACTGGTAAAGCCATCCGTGCTGTGTCGGAGTATTTTGATAGAAATAATGGAGGGCGTCCTGAGCTGCAGCAGAAGCTGGTGGTGTTAACAGACGGCAAGTCCAAAGACGACGTCGCTGTCCCTGCTGCTGCTCTGAGGGCCAAGAATGTGATCATCTATGCCATAGGAGTGGCAGAAGCCAATACTGTTGAGCTGGAGAACATCAGCGGGTCAAAACAAAGGGTTTATTTTGATAAGGACTTTGATGCTCTGAAGAGTTGGGAGAGTCAGCTGGTTGTGGAACTCTGCAAGGCAGGTGAGAGTCCAGGAATGTCCCAAAAAAAGCACTTTTGGGTAATAATAGTAGTATATCTTAATTCAATGTTTTTATTTTATTTGCAAGGAACCATTTACAGGGTTTAACATAAATATTACCATTTGATGTACCGTACCAGAGTTAGCCTAATTTGCATCTGCAGTCCATTCAGCACATCACAGTTAATGTTACACACAGTAGGACATCACATACATCCAGTGTAAGTGTCATGATTTTGATTATTTATGTACATGAGAGGATCATGAGATAAAATGGAGAGTCAGTGGTTACAAAGCTGACTTCTTAATTAGATTTTTAAAGTAGTGACAGAGCTGCAGCTGTTCAGTAGCGATGGGTGATACCAAACTTTTTCAATTCTCTACAATACCGATACTTTCTGTTACAATGTTAACGATATTGATACTGTATAACTCTTAAATGGATATTCAAATCATATGACATATGTTGGCCATTAATAATGAATTTATTATAAGTAAATAAAATAAAAATTAAATGTAAAATACAGGACGTTTTACCAATAAACTATGATATATAAATCAAATTAAATAATTATAACATAAATATGAATACAATAATTACGAACAACATAAAATGTGCACATTTACAATTATATATATGTATTTTTTTTTTCCATGATACCCTCGTGTACCAAAAAAATGTATAATTACATTATGATGATGGCTTTAAATATGGTAAACAGATGGACAAAATATAATATAAGGTAATAGGCCTAATATCTAATAACTGCTATCCATACCTGGATATAGTTTTAATCTACAGATGAAAAGAAGCACCGCACCATGCGGTTCCTTTCTAATATTCTCAGTCTCTCACATGTTTTTTTGATGTGGAAGTGCAAGCTCAACATGCTAGTTTATGTCAGTGCAGTTTGGATGCAAACATTACACAAAAGTACTGAAAACATCAGGAAGTGATGCAGCCAGCCCCGTTTTTTATACAAGATATTAGTATTGATTTTTTTTAAAAGTGAGTAGCTTGTGTGTATCAAAGGACACACCCGTCCCTGCTGTTCAGTATTCTTAGCGCTTTCACTGAGAATGCTTATTGGCCGAATGCATCGTGACAAAATCTCTGATACAATACATGTTAAATAAATGTTAAAATCAGAAATAGCAAACCAGCCAGCGAGTCCATGTGGGACCACGAGGGATAAATATGTTACAATACAATCTCTGAGTTGTATTTATTTTAACCTTAATTTACATGCAAGTAAAATGATTCAATACTGGATTCAATAATTGCTATTGAATCCCATCCCTCTTTCAATTTGCTGTTTTTTTCTATGTCATGAGAGGATGAGGATGATCAGCTCTTAATTTTGCCCGCTAATCCCCCTTTACTCTTTGTCCTTTTTTCTTCTTCCACCAGACTGTAAGAAGACAAAGAATGCAGATGTTATTTTCCTGGTGGACGGCTCGGCAAACAAAGATTTGAATATGTTCAAAAGCATTCACAAGTTTATGAAGACAATAGTGAACCTTGCAGAAGTTGGCAAGAACCTGGCTCGTTTCGGGGTCATTCTCTACGCCGATACTGCTGAGCCTGTTTTTACTCTAGACAGGTATGACAACAAACAAGAAGTTATTGAAGCAATAAATGCAATGAAGCCACTCGGAGGAAACACCAACACTGCCAAGGCGATGGAATACTCATTACAATATTTTAAGGAGGCACACGGTGGCCGGCCTGCAGAAAATATACATCAGATTCTCATGGTGATCACAGACAGGCATGCCTCTGATAGTTTTGACCTGGAGAGGGCATCTAATGCACTGGTAGAAAATAGAGTCACTGTCTTCAGTATCGGAGTGGCAGATGCAAATAGAGGTCAGCTGAATATCATGGCTGGTGGTGACACATATAGAGTTTTCTATGCAGAAAATTATGAAGCCCTGGAACTTCTCCGCAAGAATGTGTCCCCTATCTGGTGCAGATATACTGAGGAAGGTAAGACTTCTAATGTCACATCTGTGGTGCTGACACGTACAAATGTTAAATGTTAAGTATGGGTCAAAAGACGTACCACATCTTTGTATGTATCAATATTCAGTCACAGAACAAATTTAAATTCCTAATACTTGGTGGTTTCTCACCATGCTGACAGTTTAGATTTGAATTGCTTTTTGTGTGAATTGCTAACTTGTTGAGCACCACTTGTTATGTGTCATTGGAATCTCATATTAATAATTTCAGAGATCCTTGTACTCTCACCTTCTTTGTGGAGGTCAGCAGTATACATGTTTGTCCTCACAGTACATCGTATGGGACGCGAGCTTTAACAAACTGGATAATGTCCACAGTACATTTCAAAACAGAATGCTATACTGTAAAGGAATGACTGAAAGATGCTGTTTTTAAACTTTGATGTAAAAGTGAAGTAATTAAAGCCAAAAGCTTACGTAAATCCATGTATCTCAGTCCTATATCAAAGCAAAACTATTCGTTCTAAGTGGTTTTATAGACATATAAACTGAGGGAACCAAATACATTCAATAAATTGATGGAATTATTGGTGATTTGATGGTACATATTACTAAATTAAGCAAACAATTTATCAAAATTTCCCCCTGATACAAGTCCCTGTTTGCTTGATGGTACTTAATAAAAATATGAAAGCAGTTAAATAGTATTTCATTTTGGTTGTTCAGTACATAAGACAGTTAAGAAACAACACATTTTTCACAATAACTGGTAATACACACCATATGTCAATAGCAGAGTATGGCTAGAGACGTAAGACACTAGACTGTAGCTTACATTTAATTTTATAGTGAGAATTTCATTGTGCACTTGGTGATTATATACGGAATTATAATGTGATCAAATCATTTCCTTTGTTTTGGCAGTTTGCGACAAGGCTGACGTGGTCTTCCTACTTGATACTTCCAGCAGCATCACTAAGGACAATCACACCAGCATGTTGAACTTCACGTCAGAACTGGTGAGGAGCTTCAAAGTAGGTGAAGAGTTTGTTCGTGTTGGAGCTGCACAGTTCAGTGACCATCGATACCATGAGTTTTACCTCAATCATTACTCCAACCAGAAGGCTGTGATTGAACACATTGGCAATATGACTCACTACGGTGTAAACACTCACATCGGAAAGGCCTTGAAATACATTAAGGATTACTTCACAGTGTCAAAGGGCAGTCGTGAATCTAAGCATATCCCCAAGACACTGGTGTTGGTCTCAGATGGCGGGGATAATGATGACGTTGATATCCTGGAGGAAGAAGCTAGCGATCTAAGGGATATGGGGGTTAGGATTCTTGCCATAGGTGTTGGAGATGTCCACCTCCTGCAGCTCTTGCAGATTGCTGAAAAGCCTTATAGGGTATTCAACCGGCTGACATTTAAGGACTTGGAAGAGATCAGGAAACAGGTGCTCCACGGAATCTGTGAATCTGACCATATCCAAGATAGGCCTAGTGAGTTGGGTAAGTGCTATTTTGTCTTAACTTTGTACGTTATACTTGTATTTTATATGACTGGAAAAGATAAAACCATATTTCCCTTTTATACAGAATGTACCATTGATATCGCCATTGGATTCGATATTTCAAAAAGAACCGGGCTTCCTGGGGAGACGCTGGTCAGCAGCCATCACAATCTCCGGAAAAACCTGAAGACGATCATCCACTCTATTTCTTCTGTGTCTAGCCTGTGCTGCTTCTATGGCACCAAAATCAATACCAGCATTGCCTTCCAAGTAGTTGACCGCAATGGACGATCCCTTTACGACACAAATTTTGAGGAGTATAGCGAGGATGTGGTACAGAAAGTTCAGAACTGGCCGGTGACTCAACCTACTTACTTCAACACTGACCTGCTGAATTCCTTCCAAAGAACGTTTGCCAAGTCCAACGCTGGTGTGAAGGTGAGAGTGATGCAACTTTCATCCCAGTAAAGGGAAGTGTTTTCATTTATTTATCATGAAATTAAAGTGGAGAACGCTTTCTGATTCTGTGACCACAGTGAACGGCTTCAATCGGACTTCAACTCTTGAAAAAGTAGTTTCAGAAAATCTGACACCACATGGAAAAGATGATAACACTGATACAATTTCATATTTTTCATTATCTTTACAGTAAATAAATGGCTTATTACTGCTTCTCTGTGAACAAACCATATGAAGAGACTACAGCTATGCTACCACCTCTGTGATGTTATACTTAGGCACAGTAGTGCTTTAACCTTAATGCTAAAATCAGCATGCTAACAAGTTTACGATAACAATTCTAACATGCTGATGTTTAACAAGTGCAATGTTTACCATGTTCATAATGTAGCATTTTCACATGTTAACATTTGCTAATTAGTAATTAACAAATTGTACAGCGGAGGCCGAAACTAAAGGCATTCCCATTGGTTTTTTGGGTATTTAGTCATAAACAAAAAGACTGAATAAAGTGAAATTTTGACCAGATGATGGCGCCGGATGAAAAGTCAGAACTTCACCAACATCATTACAATTCAATCTGAGGTCAATATGAATTCGTCCACCAAATTTTACTCCAATCCATCAAATAGTTGTTGTGACACCGCCACCACCACTCGTCAGACGATCACCAAAGTCAGAAGTGTTCATCCTCTGGAGAAAATGAATGTCTCTACAAGGTTTCATTTAATCCATTACTATTAATGAGGCTTGGCTAAAAACATGTTAACAGCATTTGCAGACCTGAGTGAGGTGATGCTCACCAAGATCACTCCCATTAAATCAACCTTGCCCTTCAGGTGCTGGTGATCTTCTCAGATGGACTCGATGAAGACTTGAACAATCTGCTGCGTGTGAGAGAGCAGCTGAGAAAATCAGGTAAATACTGGGAGGCAGAGATGTTTCCAAAAATTCTCTAATAAATGGAAATATAGAATAATGTGATATTATAATATTGGAGTTATAGTGAAAATCCAACGCGTTTTCATCCCTGCTTCCATTTTTCCAGTCTGTCCTCTCCTTCTTTTCCCCTGTAGGTCTTTCATTCATTCAACTCTTCTACCCCTCACCCCTCACCAATGTGTCTTGATCCTGTGAATCAGTTTGGGATATTCCTAAAAACAACTGTTGCAGAAGAACAGTTGAATGGAGCCATTTGACATAATATTTAATATTACGACAGTTTGTAGATGAATGGCGTCTGAATTCCTCTGAGGCAGCAAACCTACAATCTGTTGTTGTGTCTATTGTCTGCAGAATTCAACGCTCTACTGATTGTGGCTCTGGAGGGAGCCCAAAACCCTGCCGAGCTGCAGAGGGTGCAGTTTGGCCGAGGTTTCCACTACATGAATCCTCTCAGCATTACCATGCCGAATGTTGGTAATGAGATCCTCAAACAGATTGTGAGTATTTCATGTTAGATGTTCACAGTCGTACACATGAAAGGTGACAGAAGACGTTGTGAGAAAATTGAAGAGAGGGTTTTAGGAAGAAGTTCAAACTTCTGCCTCCTTTTACACCACTGTACACGTGGCCGATCATGAGATGGTGTCAGACTGTTGGATTATCAGATTGTAGAACTCAACCTCCAACTCTGTGGACGGTTCAGTTAACTGAAGAGAACAGTGCAAATAGAAAAAGACAAAAGCAGCTGTAAACCTTTACTCTCCATTAACATCAGCAGGAACAAAAGTCTGATAGAAAGATGTCACTTGTAGGATCAATGAACTCTGTATTGACTTATTCCGCTCCAATTGAACATTATAAAATGACATGTGATCACAAGAATGTGTCTAAATAGTTTAGTTTGTGTTGGAAATGAGTGAATTAATGTCACAGTATTGGTCTAGTGTATCATATTTGTAAAGGAAAACACTTGTGTACAGAGAGAGCTCCTCTCAATCTAAAGAGAAAATATACACCTGTATTACTATGTGGTTTGATTTTTGAAATAAAGCCATTAGAAAGAAATAAAAAACATGTGTCATTGTATATTAAATCTTTTCTCTTCTGCTGTTCTGTGTTTCTGCAGGATGCAGTGGCAGACAAGGCGTGCTGCAATGTCTCTTGCAAATGCTTGGGAAATGATGGCCACAAAGGCGATCCGGGGAACGGAGGGCCAAAGGTGACTGTCATACACACATGCCTTAAAACTTTAAACATGATGTCAAGAACATTTTGTAAAAATGTGTCAAAATCAATAAGAAGTCCAGTCTGGACTGAGAGCAAGTGGTTTCATGAAGAAGCATTAGTCATTGTCTGCAACTGTTAATAATTCAGTTATGTAAAGGATTTAATTATCTGCTACTTGTCATCCCTGACCGACTCCATCATAACCTATGATTTGTGTAAATGCAAAGCTTGTGATGTCACAAACTATGCTCACAGGTGCATCTGTTAAACTGAAATTTAAGGTGGGTTCATAGAAACATTCCTCCTTCAGCAGATGAATTTGTTAAACTCTGAACAAACATCCTTCTGCACAGAGAAGAGAACAACATCCAACTGAAGGAACAATAAACAAAAACGTGTTTGAGTTTATTTTTGGCTTCAGTTAATGTTTCTGCTTTAATGAACAGGGTGAGCCTGGACGGAACGGTCAGCCTGGCTTCCCGGGAGAGGAGGGGCCCTCTGTAAGTGCTTCTTCATACAATATTTACTCATTTTAATATGGGATGAAATAGTTTTTGACTGTGTTGAATCTTAAAATCAAATAATCAGCCTTACTTGGCAACTGTTAACGTTTTTAAGATGTATTAACTAATGTCCAAATGGGACCAAAAGAAGTATAGAAGTATGAAGTCTTAAGTCTTTATGGTGATGAAAGACGATTTTGTAGATACACAATTTATCCTCCTGAAGTCCTGAAACAGGCTTTTCATGAGTATACATTACTAAAATATCAGTAAAACTGTAACTTAAAAATTGTTTATTTGAGATTCACAGTATGACACTGCTTGACCTGCTCATTTCTTCTGGTCTCTCATGTAGTCGGCAGTCACAGTTTGATTTTTTGTTGTTGCAGGGAGGACGAGGACCTCCTGGACCACCTGGACCTCAGGGCATCCAGGGCTGTCCTGGAGTCAGAGGACAGAAGGTACTGTTTGTACTGCTGTGAGGGACACAGTGCTGAAGATGGGTTGGGCCCATATTTTTTCAAACAAACCTTGCCTCCCAAGTTTTTTTTCCAAAACATTGCAATTGATCTCTTAGCATGCAGAAGACAAATATTTATCAGTGTTTGTTCACTAAAATAAAGAAACCAGGGTCCATAGGAATATCTTTTGATGTAATCTTCTGTATTACTCTTTTAACCTCCCTCCAAAAAACATTTACTTTGCTACATTGCCAAACACCACAAGAAAATTGTCATGACTTCACATTCTTCACCATCATGGTTCACAGCCCTACCAAGGAAGAGGACGCAGTGAAGTTGAGACAAAAAAAGGTTTAAAGTGTTTCAGGGCAGATCGTAGACTGGGTAACCACTAGAACAAGTTGTCATTTTCATTTTATGTACTTTAAGACCACAATAAATAATTATTCCATGTCACACCTAAATAATGTAGATGCTGCTAGGGCTGGGCAATATATCGATATCGTGATGAGACCAGATATCGTCGTAGATTAAGGATATCGTAATATCGTGATATAGCATCAGTGTTGTCTTTTCCTGGTTTTAAATGTTGCATTACAGTAAAAATATGTAATGTTCTGAACTTACAGACTGTTCTAGCTGTTCTGTTATTTACCTTTTACCCACTTTGTCATTATATCCACATTACCGATGATTATTTATCAAACATTTCATCGTGTAAATATTTTGTGAAAGCATCAAGAGTCTCCTCTACATTATCGTTGCAATATCGATATCGAGGTATTTGGTCAAATATATAGTGTGATACTTGATTTTGTCCATATTGCCCAGCCCTAGATACTGCACTGTGTTCATAGATAATCTCCACAGGATGTCAGTAGGAATATGTTGTATCTGACAATGTGTTCCTAGAGCGTGTCGAGATTGTCGAGATTGTCCCAGATATATTGTTGCCAAAGAGATAATAGATAAAGTAAGATAACAGTCAGTTGTGGCGGTTAGTTGATTAGTTGGAGTTCATCAATTTTGGGAAATATATCTCTATTTTCCTTCCACTATTAATATTTATACTCAAATCCGTTCAAAGAGGTTAAAAGGTTTATTTAACACCAAAATCTCATGAAGTCCACTAAAGTTATAAGATAAATTGTCTGTCACTGCTAAACTACTAAATGAGTTAGCTTTAGCAGAGTTAGAAGGCTCCGTCGTGACATGAAAGATGTAAGATTCTCTTCTGAAGTCATTTGGTGAGTCATGTCTCACCAAATACACTGTTACTGTGTTGTTGGGCGTCTTTTGCCTTTGTGAAGTCACAAAGCTTTTGACTTGTAGAGCATGTCTGTCCAAAAATATGACATTTATTTTTATACAAATACTAACAGTCCTTTGAGAGCAGGCTGAAATGTTTAGAATAATGATAATATATGCTGATCCTGTTGTCCTTTGCCTGTCAAGTGTTGCTCATGTGTTTATATGCTGTTCTTTGTGTGTACAGGGATCCCGAAGCACCGCAGGCGAGAGGGTGAGTGACTCAGGCCTGCTGTAATGAATTAATTAACTGAAGTGCAAAATTGACTGAAGAATATTTGGAGAAATATTTGATATATTAGACAAACATTTTAGTTCAGATGTAGTCTCATAAACAGAGGGAAGCAGTGAGATGTCACGGATGATTTTCTTCCATCACTGCAGGGCGAGAACGGAGATGATGGCCTGTATGGAATCCATGGAGAACAGGTGAGTGAATATTGTATTTATTATCTTGGACAGGCTCTGACTTGAATATTGCTGATTGGTGCACAGAGATACATGACATCAGCTTTTTCTGACTCAGTCCCACCTACTTCAAACCAGTGAAAAGAGCTTAGACAGAACCAGGGCGGCTGTGGCTCAGGAGAGAGCGGTCGTCCTCCAATTGGAAGATTGGCTCCTCCAGTCCACATGTCGATGTGTCCTTGGGCAAGACACTTAACCCCAAATTGCTCCCGTTGCTATGCCAACGGTGTATGAATGCGAGTGAATGGTTAACTTCCTCCTGATGTGCAGGTTGGCACCCTGCGTGGTAGCTCCTGCCATCAGTGTATGAATGTGTGTGAATGCGGTGAATGAGTTGTAGTGTAAAGCGCTTTGAGTGGTCGTAAAGACTAGAAAGGCGTTATATAAGTACAGTCCATTTACCATTTACAGAACGAAAAGAGAGGAAATAAAAACTGCAGAAAATGTCGTGTTCATGTTGGACTCTTGCTCAGAAAAAGTGTTGATTGAGAAAGTTTGTTTACAGAGGTTTTAAACCCTGGTTCTCCCTCCCTGTAGCCTCAAAATAAGGAATTTAAGAACATTGAAAGTTATTAAGTAGAAAGAGAGGAATGCCAGCAAGATGTAAACATTTAAATATAGATAGTAAATCACTTTATAGATAAATATTATGACTTCTGAAATAAAACAATGATAACCAAAGTAACTGTGGAAGTATAACCATGTAAACCTCTTGTGCTGTGTTTCTCCTGTGGAGAGTTAAACCAAACAATAAACTGATGGTTGGATGATGTGTAAGAAGATTTACAGTTCTCAGCTGTTTGTGATTCTGTGTTTGCAGGGAGTGCCGGGACTGAATGGAAGTCTGGGAGAGCGAGGACATCTAGGAAATCCAGTAAATAAAGACTCAAAACTTTTCTCGTGACATTTCCCTGCATGGTGATCCTTGTTGGTCTTTGGGTTTTGTCTCTTTATATTTATTATTTTCAGATCACTACCTTAAAAATCAACAAACATAAAAATGAAGCTCGGAGGTGTTGGTTGATTGACAGTTTGAACTTTCTTCCTCAGGGTATCCCAGGTATCCCAGGAGAAGGAGGGCTGAAAGGAGAGCGAGGACTGAGAGGAGATCCGGTAAGGTCCAACATTATCTCTCTTGTTCTGCTTGTCTCTCAATTTCTCACTATTAACTTCTTATTTGTAAAAAGGAAAAAAACAAAAACATCCGCAATCCCTTACTGGCTTGCCACACTCAATCACTTAAGCTGGGGCCAATTATGAAACTGATTTGAGCTGATCAGACACACGTTTAACCTAACCCTGTTGACAGTTAAAATCATATAGTATTTGATATGTGTTTATGATTCAACATCATGACATTCAATTGCTGCCAGTTGTTGCACTTAATGAGCATGACAGGTTGTAGCTCATAAAATACATTTCAATCAGGAGATACAAGTGAATAGAAATATATTTATTGTAAATATGTAATGAACAAAATCTTAGTAATGACAAAGTCTTTGGCGCTTGAACTCCATGAGGAATCATCTCTGAACGGCTGCATATATATGTAGATCCCCCATGAAGTCCAGACACTGGTGGTGGTGATTGCTGATGAGACTGAAGAGAAGATGGCAGATGGGAATAGACTGCAGATCCTGTAGAGAATGGCGGAGATGGGGAGGTGGTGGGGCGCAGGAACAGCTGTATGACAGGACTGAAGGAAAGAGAGAGAAGCACATTTAAACGGACCGCTACAAGATGATAGGCTCAGGCTGAAGTGTGGCGTTTTGCTATTGGTTGCTGAGATTGACAGGTGACTGGCAACAATGAGATAATGCACTAGACATAGAAATCTAGGTAATAGATGAGCATGCTTGAAGAAGGCAGAAGTTACCAGTTATGCCTGTATGTTTTAGAGTCTTCTGACTGAACTTTCGCTAAGCTTCATTACATTGAAAACAACAGCAAACACAATGATTGGCAACATAACAAGTACTTTATTTTCTGACAGGATCATACTGTGGCAAATTACAAATTAATGAGAAGTGCTCACCACAGATGTAACGTGCCAAAGTTATGGTCTATGAACCTAACTAATAGCAATAAGGTTATTATTTGGTTAGTGAAAGATGAAACCCTAACCTTGTCCCAGATTGTCAGCCTGACAATTTCCATTCTGTTTATGTACTTTGACAACACGGTAATAAACACTGAATCTAGGATGGTGCTTTCCCCTCATCGGCCCCAAAGTGAAAACATGATTATTTGCAACAGTACTTTGGTTAGTGTGGATTTTGCGCCAGTGTATCTGAGATTAACCTTACGTCTCCATGGTGCTTTAGAATCAAACTAACTGGTCTCATATCATTTACACCTCTCTCATCAGTATCTCACACAATCGCTGACCTTTTTATTTGCTCTTTTTTCTTTCTGCTCTGCATATTAAACGTGCATGTATTAGACAGATTCATGACAAACCAACACATGTTTTAATAATAAAACAGCTATAAATACTACTTGAACATTTTGTCAGAGAATTTTTCACCAGTAAAACTTGAACAAGCCAAGTCTACATATTTGGACGTTGCTGAGAAAGGAGGAGAGTGAGAGTCTGCACTCTTGGCTCAATGTTTATGGTTAAAAACAGAAGACTTTAACCCATCTGTTGGGTCGTGGTCTAAAACTCATTTGTTTATATTTTCAGGTGGATATTGTCCCACAGCGATCAACTCCAAGAGACACATTCATAGAAAAAATATTTTTAAAAAGGGCTAAGTTAGAAGGTTCTCATCTTCGAATAGGGAGCAACAACCCTAACCCTAACTCAACAACATAGCTGCAAATAAATAGGGTCCCCTATCATGGCAGTGACCTGTGTCATTGGTATAAAATCTGCTTTAGAGATCAATTCCGAAAATTGTTGTTGTATTCATTTGGAAAAGAGGTGTGTTTTGGGGCACGAGAAGAGAGAACTGGACAAACACATTCTGGCTGATAAGTCCAAAGACAAATTGACAGCCTGAAGGATGAAGAGACAGGCAGGGAAATATTCTGAGCAGCATGTCTTTGGATAGCTTTTATATTTTCTCAAGGGGTCACACTCAACAGAGTTCCTCCATTTCCATTTAACAAACACATAAACTAAAAGCCACGTCCTGCAGCTCTCATCCAAATACTTTGTTTGCTAAAACTAACAGACTTCTATCCACATTTGTTTCTGGCAGCGTCTACATATCAGCCACACAGACACATGACCTGCTCAGCTCATTCTGAGCCTTTGTAGTCATCTCTACAGTTGCATCACGTCATTGTTTATTATATGTTATTGCTAAGTAACTTGAAGAGCATCTCCGCTTTCAGGCCACAGCTGGAGCACATCTGAAACTCCACCTCCAACTCCAAGGAAACTATGTAGAGTTTATATTTTCAAAATAACAAGTTAAGATTCTGATTTCTGTGTTTTTTTCTGTAAGGGACAACCGGGCAAAGATAACACCCAACGAGGACCCAAAGGAGAACCCGGGAACCCAGGTTTACTGGTAAGAAACATCACATGTGTGCTCAAGTTCAAGTCCCACAAAGCACTGCTGCTAGAAACATCCAATCAGAGATCCTGTACTTAGGTTACATGATGACACCTGAGCAGGTTCACTTTGCTAGTGATGATCATAGGATATGGTATAAATGTTTGGGAATAGTTCAGTAAATATTCTGGGTTTAACCCTCCTGTTGTCCTCGAGTTAAGGAAGGAAGGGAGGAAGAAGGAAAGAAAGGAGGGAGGGAGGAAGAAGGAAAGAAAGGAGGGAGGGAGGGAAGAAGTAAGGGAGGAAGGAAGAAGGAAGGAAAGGAGGAAGGAAGGAAGGAAGGTAGGAGGGAGGGAGTAAGGAAGGAAGGAGGGAGGGAGGGAGAAAGGAAAAGAGGAAGGAAGGAAAGAAGGTCAGAGGAAAGAAGGAAGGGGGATGGTAGGGGGGAGGAAAGAAAGAGAAAAGGAGGGAGGGAGGGTGGAAGGACAGACGGAAGGAAGGAAGGGAGGAACAGTCAAAACAAACAAGGTCAATTTGACCCGGGAGGACGACACGAAGGTTAAAATATTCTAAAATAAGAAACTGAAAAAAGACCGACGGTCATAATACAATCCTAAAGTTCTGTGTCTCACTGTTCAGATGTTTTGAATTTATTATGTCATGGGAACTTTTTAAAAATGTAAACCAACACATTTTATCCATACAGCTCTGACAGGGTTAGGGTTAGAAAGTATTTAATCTGTCATTAGTTGAGTCACTCTGCTGAACTGTGATGTTTTCAAATCTGCAGGGAGTAAATGGACCAGACGGGCGGAAGGGTGATGATGGAGACATTGGAAACCAGGTGAGACTTTTTTTTTCATTATTCACTGCATGTGCAAATTAAAGCTTGATGCCACAGTGTTGACGTCACAGTAAACTGACAGACTGTATGATCCAGAACACAAACATATATTGAAGTGTAATTTAATAGGTAGATTCTTGATGTGTTGATGAAGAAGGAAACCACCGCTGACACGTCTCAGTTGTATATTTTAAAGGTTTTATTACAAAGAGATCAGTGTCACATGTCCAATCTGAGAGAGTCCTGGCCTGGAACTTCTCACAACACTATATATAGTTTCTTGTCTCCAAAAACTCCACCTTCTGAACAGATGGTCAGTCAAGAGACACAGCCCTGACCCCTCATTTATGACTAGCTTTAAACAAATGGTCAGTCTGGAGAAATAGCCTCTGGCCTGTCCTTTATGGCTAACTTTTAACCTTTAACCTAAGTAAACATCTACTGTTGGAAGATATAAAAGACAAAGATATGACGTCTCAAGTTATCACAGGATAAGGACAATCCAGACACTACAATATTCAGTTCATTACTGAGACATAGTGAGTGTTTGCTTATGAAATGATTTGGACGATTAATGGACTATCAAAGTACTTCTCTGTCCATTGTCTATTAGAGAGCTGCAACTGATGATTATTTAGATTTTTGATTAATTGTTTAACCCTCCTGTTGTCCTCCCGGGTCAAATTGACCCCATCTCTTTTGACTGTTCCTTCCTTCTTTCCTTCCTTCCTCCCTCTTTCTTTAATTTTTCCTTCGTTCTTCCCCTCCTTCCCTCTTTCTTTGCTCCCTCCTCCTTCCATATTTCTTTCCTCACTTCCTTCCATCCTTCCTTGCTTGCTTCCTTCCTTCCTTCCTGGCTCCTTTCCTTCCTCCCTTCCTTCTCTCCTTACTTCCTCACTCTTTTCCTCCCTCCCTCCCTCCTTACTCCCTCCCTCCTTACTCCTTTCCTTCCTTCCTCCCTCCCTCCTTACTCCTTTCCTTCGTTCCTTCGTTCCTTCCTTCCTTCTTTCCTCCCTTCCTCATCCCTTCCTCCTGTCCTTCCTTTACCTGAGGACAACAGGAGGGTTAATCAATTAATCAATCGCTGCAGCCGGTAGTAGAGAAACTGTCATTAACATTTTAGGAAAAACTACAGAGAGAAATAAATGTCTTTTCTTTACCTTTTACTTGATCTGGTCTGCTTGTTATTGTGTCTAACCAAGTGTCACTAACAATAGTAATGATGTTATATTGTTCACAATTGTTGACATGTACCTGAAACCAGTTTTTCTGCTATTCAGGGTCCAGATGGAAGAAGAGGTCTGTCTGGAAAGAAGGTAAGAACTCAGACAAATTATTTTTGTATAGAATGATTTTTCAAGTTTAAATAAAGACAATGATAATATATCTATGAAACACTTTCTGCAGGGTGGACCTGGACAGCCGGGAGAGACAGGACTCCCAGGTATCCAAGGTGCTCCTGGTCTTCAGGTGAGTGATCAGACAACAGCAACCATCCTGCTGAAGTTCTCTCCTTAGAGTTTATAGTTGTCCCTTCTCTGCATCCAACACCTCATCAACACGTGTGACAAACCTTTTAGTTTCCACACAATATGTTTAACATTCCCTCTGATCCACAGAGGAAGGCTGAGTTATATTACGATAAAATGTGATGTCATGTTATAGTCTCGCTCAGCTGTGGCTCAGCTAAGTGTGTAACTGGCAGAGGTTTGTTAATCAGTTTTTCAAGTCTCTGTTAAACAACAGTCAAGGAGCCCAAATGAACATTGAACCATGTTTATCTTGCTGTAATGATTCCAAGTAAGGGCTCGTCCATTTGAACCCGGGACCTCTCGAACCAAAAGCGAGAATCATACCCCTAGACCAACGAGCCACTTGCATACTAATGGATTTTCAAGTCTCTCTGAAGTCAGAGGCCCAACTAAACATTGAGCCATGTTTATCTTGCTGTAAAGATTCCTCCTGTTCATACTGACCATTAGAAGATCCTTTCATAATGCACTCATTGTAAATTTAAGACCATTGTTTGTTTCTCTGAGATTTTTTGTAACCAAAGTAAGGGCTCGTCTGGGATTTGAACCCGGGACCTCTCGAACCCAAAGCAAGAATCATACCCCTAGACCTATGAGCCACTTGTATACCAATGGATTTTTCAAGTCTCTCTCCAGTCAGGAGCCCAAATGAACATTGAACCATGTTTATCTTGCTGTAATGATTCCTCCTGTTCATTAGAAGATCCCTTCATAATGCTCTTATTGTAAATTCAAGACCATTGTTTGTTTCTCTGAGATGTTTTGTAACCAAAGTAAGGGCTCGTCCGGGATTTGAACCCGGGACCTCTCGCACCCAAAGCGAGAATCATACCCCTAGACCAACGAGCCACTGGCATACCAATGGATTTTTCAAGTCTCTCTGAAGTCAGAGGCCCAACTAAACATTGAACCATGTTTATCTTGCTGTAATGACACACAAATGTTTCTAACAGATTTTCACAACAGAATTTAGAACAACAGAACAAGAAGTTTTAGATAGAAGAGGATTTGTGTAGAGGGAGTCTTTCAGTGTGTTTCTGGAAGGAATGTGGAGTTCAGGAAGGGGGATTTGGCAGGTTTGGCTATCATTACTGGTGATTACACTTCCATGGAAATTCAGTGGAACTGTTTCAGGAAAGGGGGTGTATGTGTGTCTGTGACGTTTTTGGAAGAAACCTGTTTCCAATGTCTTTTATACGCTCTTTGCTCGTTAAATAGCATGCAAACATTAAATGAGCTTTATCTTTAAAAACATGTTTCTGCAGTGAGCATATGAGAATTGGGAAATCATTGCCAACTATCCTTTCTGCTGCAAAAGTTATTTAACCCTCCTGTTGTCCTCGAGTCAAGGAAGGAAGGGAGGAAGAAGGAAGGAAAGGAGGAAGGAAGGGAGGAAGGAAGGGAGGAAAGGAAAGAAGGAAGGAAAGGAGGAAGGAAGGAAAGGAGGGAGGGAGGAAGGGAGGACGGAAGGTAGGAGGGAGGGAGGAAAGAAGGAAGGAGGGAGGGAGGGAGAAAGGAATAGAGGGAGGAAGGAAAGAAGGACAGAGGAAAGAAGGAACAGTACATGACAGTACATCAAATAGTTGAAATATTTAATTCTGGACCAAAACGGTGGACTGAGAAGTTGACATCACCATCTATAGGGCCATGCTGCTAGCACTGGCTAAGTATCCAGATCTCTACGAGCCACTTTTATTATTATTGATCAAATTAAGGAGACATCAGCTGGTGAGCCAAAACTAGAACCTTGGACAAGGTTTCCCTTTTTATTGCTTTTTATTGTTAAGGTTTTCCATCTCGCCTGACCTTGCCAACGGTGGATAAGAGGTCAATTTCTGTGACTTTACAAAATGTACATGCTGACATTCACAGCAGCTTCTGGCAGTGATTAGTCAGCTGTGTGGAAGTGCGTATATCAGTCAGGGTTTATTTATTTATTTAAAAGGGACATTGCACATTAATAGACACATGTATCAATAAATACACATGTTGTCCCCTGGCAGGTCACACACACACACACACACACACACACACACACACTCACACACACACACACACACACACACACACACACACACACACACACACAACACACACACACACACACACACACACACACACACACACACACACACACACACAAAACAAGAAGTGGTCAGACAACACATCATTAGAACCAGTTCTGATCAACCATAATATGTCATCTTAGAGCGTAGGTTGAAGTGAAATAACACAACTGTATGGAGAGTGTGTTTTAAACATGTCCATGTTGTGTCTGCAGGGAAGCAGAGGGAATCCTGGTGGAAGTGGACCAAAAGGGATCTCTGGCTTTCCTGGACCTGCGGTGAGTAAATCACCTCCACAGCCTCATCTTCAACAATCAGAGAATGACTGTGGTCAGCATTGGTGTTTGCTTTGATCAAATAGCAACAAGTTCTTCTAGCAGGCAGAAGTCGTCAGTTGTTGGACATTTTTCCACTTTTTTCCAACTTTGATGTTTCATTACTATATTCTATTTCCCCTTATATGAAATAATTAGAAACAATTGTGCTGAATCTCTGTTCTGCTCCGTCAACGTTACTACTTCCAATAATGTACCTCTTTTTTTCTGCCTGTTCCACAGTTGAAAAAACAACAACAACAAGGAACTTAGAACATCCTGGCAAAAAGATCAGACTTAGAAAATAGATCAACAGAATGTTCTCACTTGTCTCTCATGGCTTCAGTATCTCCTCCTTCTTCTTCTTCAAGTACAAATCTCACAATGAATTTTCTGATGTCTCCAAGCATTGAGATGCTCCTTCCTGACTGTAAAAGAAAGTGGTGCCAATTGATGGAAAAAACGTTTTTGCTATCTCAGCTCATCTTTAGCTTTGTCCCCAGCTTTAGCTGTAGGTAGCTTAGTTCTTCCTGTTCTGACTCTGTTGGTTTTCCCACACCAACAGGGTAAACATGGACAACCTGGAGGCAAGGGACAAGTTGGACATCGTGGTCCTAATGGACAGAAGGTGTGTGACATAATTACCTGGGTCTCATCTGTAATTCAGTAAACACTTCAGCATGTTAAGAGTAGATAAAGGAAGACCAGATTTAGGGTAAAACTAACAAGTATTTATTCATAATCAGTTAATCTGACGATTACTTCCTCAATTAATTAAGTCAATAGAAACTCTATTAAAACGTTAGAAAATGGTGAAAAATGATTGTTGTTTCCCAACCCCAAAATGTCTTGTTTTGTCCCCACCATAATGTTGGAAAGTAAAATATGACTTCTTGTTGTTGAAGGGCCAACCAGGAAATCCGGGTGTAAAAGGTAATCCAGGTTCACAAGGACCCAGAGGAATGCCGGTGAGAAGCTGGGAAACCAGATGTGCTTATATGCACAGTATAATTTAAAGTATATATCTCTAAAGTGTATATTTCTCTGACTGTCAGTGTGTGATCTGTTTCAGGGTCAGGATGGTAGAGACGGTCGTGGACCCACAGGACCTGCAGGTAGCAAGGTAGAGGAGACCTTAATAGCTTCAAAGAAGTGCCTGTCATTTAAGGATATCCTCTTTATGTCTGTCTTCCACATGGAGCTTGGCTAGCATTTTCTCTTTGCTTCCAGTCTTTATGCTAAGCTAACTAGCCTAAACATGTCTTGGATCTGTCCTTGTACTGAAAGCAGAGTTGAAATCATAGACTGTATATAAAATGGATGTAACATCCGTGACGTCACCCATTGGTTTGTGGACCGCTGCTCGGAGTCGGAGGAGAAAATTTCCAGTGCATGCTGGGAAAAATAAAAACAAGGATTCTACTTATATGGGCATCAGGAGGAGCATGAGACACCCTCCTGAACCTGTGAACCAATCAACCTGTCAATCACGACGTAGCCACGCCCTAATGCATACCCTGCTTTATCATCACATATAAAATCAGGGAGGCCAAAATGTCCCAAATGAACATCATACTGCATTGAAGAAGGCTTTAAACTAGCGATTGAGACCATAAACACATTTTGAAAACGTTTACTGAGGTTAGAAATCAAGTGAGAAGTTGGTGAATTCTCCATTGACTTGTATAGAGACGGAAGTCCTTTTGACACCAAAACGGTCGCCCCTTGGTGGCCTTTTGATAGAATGCAGTTGTTAAGTTACTTCTGCGTTGGCATCATTTCAGAGGACCAGAACTCCCCGCCTGGTTGAAATCTTAAAAATGTTCTTTTATTGATACATTTATTCACATGAATACAAATGGCTTGAGATATGTGGATGACTACATCTTACTTTCTCTTTACAGGGAGATCCTGGTTTTCCTGGTTACCCTGGTCTTCAGGTGAATTCATTTATTTTCACTGATTTTATATCAGATGTGCTTGATCAAATCTAAACAAGACCAAAACAAAACTGCTGTCATTTTTTCTTGATTTCAGGGTGAGTATGGCCAAGAGGGAACCAAAGGACATCCGGGACATAAAGGGAACCCAGGTCGACCGGTGAGTCATGACAAACACAGCTTTCATCAGTGACTTTCAGTGGTGAAAAGTAACTAAGCACATTAACTCAAGTACTGTACTTACGTACAATTTTGAGGTACTTGTACTTTACTGTAGTATTTCCATGTGATGCTACTTTCTACATCTCAGAGGGAAATATTGTACTTTCTACTCCACTACATTTATTTGACAGCTTTAGTTACGTTTCAGATTCAGATTTGACACAATGGATAATATAACAAGCTTTATAAATACAACACATTGTTAATGATGAAACCAGACAGCAGTGTGTAGTCGGCTCACATTTCAGATGTCTATGAGTTGTTAACAGCTCCACCAAATACTGATTTTTCCCTCTAAACTTCTCACATGCTTTCATTTCAATAAATGTTCAAATGATCCAATATTTCAGCAAAAATCAAACATTAGAGAAAAAGTCCAGAAACTGAAAACACATTTGTGTTTCAGAACTTGGTTTTTTCTTCTTTCCTCTCCCATTAATCATCTCACCACCCCTCACATTTATCTGCTGACCCTTTGGAGGGGCCCCACCCCTAGGTTGGGAACCACTGGACTAAACTAGCTAACTGTATATAAAGTAGTGTAAACTAGCTCCACCTCCAGCAGCTACAACAGTAACATGCTGCTCTAACACTGATGCTTCACTATTAATAATCTAATGATGTCATAATAATAATATATCAGTCAGAGGACCAAACCACTACTTTACTGTAATACTGCATACTACATCACTCATAATACTGCAGTACTTTTACTGTAATACTGCATACTACATCACTCATAATACTGCAGTACTTTTACTGTAATACTGCATACTACATCGCTCATAATACTGCAGTACTTTTACTGTAATACTGCATACTACATCGCTCATAATACTGCAGTACTTTTACTGTAATACTGCATACTACATCGCTCATAATACTGCAGTACTTTTACTGTAATACTGCATACTACATCACTCATAATACTGCAGTACTTTTACTGTAATACTGCATACTACATCACTATAATACTGCAGTACTTTAACTGTAATACTGCATACTACATCACTATAATACTGCAGTACTTTTACTGTAATACTGCATACTACATCACTATAATACTGCAGTACTTTTACTGTAATACTGCATACTACATCACTCATAATACTGCAGTACTTTTACTGTAATACTGCATACTACATCACTCATAATACTGCAGTACTTTTACTGTAATACTGCATACTACATCACTCATAATACTGCAGTACTTTTACTGTAATATCTTATTAAGCTCATAATACTTTTATATTTTATATTCTTATATTCTTACATTGCTGTATTGTTACTTTTACTGAAGTAAAGGATCTGGTTGTTGAAGGATTTTTCACTACTGTTGACTTTTTATTTCTTCGACTGGTGCAGGGAAACACAGGCAGACCAGGCGATGGAGGCGGGCCCGGAGACAAAGGAGGACCAGGACACAACGTGAGTGAGGGATGGAAGGAGTATCATCATCAACATCATCATCATCTTTTAAAGAGAAGAGAAAATCCAACCACCTCTCTTAATGCAGCAGCAGACAGTCAGTAATGACTTAAGTGTAGCTAAAAGAATGTAGATCAATCATTGTTCTTCTTTTCCTCCATCCAGGGTCCCAAAGGCCCTCCAGGTGACCGCAAATCTGTAAGTCCACCTGAAAGTCACTTCACCTGCCACCATTAAAGGAATTATATTATCAAAACATGCAAATGGTATTTTAATAATTTAATACTTCTTCTATGTTGTCAGCAATGTGAGCTGATCAACCTCATCAGAGACAACTGTGGTAAGTGTTAAAGCATTGATTCACTTAGAGAAAAAATAATCAAACAAATTGCTAAAACTTTATTTATATTAAGTTAAAACGTATTCAATTGCTTCAGTAAGTCTCCAGTGCAAATCTTATTGTTATTTTTCTCCTCCACACAGTATGCTGCGATGGTACGTATCTCCATTTTATCACTCTGAAAATATGGTAAGTATAGTTTACTATTTCAATTTATCATTTCTTTGGTATCATTTCACTTTTGTTGTTTTTGGACAGAGAGTCAGTTACATAATACCCTCAAATTGTTTACAGCTAGCTACACCCCCACAGTCCTGAGAAAAGATTTAATCATTCAAAATAATGAAAAACACTTGTGTGAGTGGGCCATGTGATTGTGCAAATGAAGCAAGAGTGTAGGTTTGGTTTTAGCTTTGGTGGGAACATTTTATTTCAGATGATCAAATGACTGTGTATGTGTGCTTGCTCTCCGTCACTCCTTTCTCTTTTTTAGTTCCTTTTAACTATGGCGGCAGCTGTCTCAGCACTTAGAGTCCAAGACAAATTTCTCTTTGGGGACAATAAAGTATCTATCTATCTATCTATCTATCTATCTATCTATCTATCTATCTATCTATCTATCTATCTATCTATCTATCTATCTATCTATCTATCTATCTATCTATCTATCTATCTATCTATCTATCTATCTATCTATCTATCTATCTATCTATCTATCTATCTATGTATCTATCTATCTATCTATCTATCTATCTATTTTTTTATTATTATTGTTGAAATGATAATTAATATGCTGGAAGCCACTTTATATACATGATATCATTACATGAATATCTTTGTGTCTTATATTTACATCATGAAAAAGACTCAAATTCGTCGATCTCTTTCCACCATTGACAGCGGTGCCACAGTTTGAAACATGTTTGTCCAGTTTGGGGTTTTATGTGCTCAGTAGTTTTACATTGTTCTCCATCTTTCTCATCATTAACTCTTCCAGATCCGAAGAAGGCATGTCCAGCTTACCCCACTGAACTGGTGTTCGGCCTGGACATGTCGGAGGACGGGGGTCCTTTCGATACGCAGCACAAAGCCCTCATCTCTCTATTGGAGGACATTTCCATCGCTGAGAGCAACTGTCCGACAGGCGCCCGTGTGGCCGTGGTGGGATACAGCAATGTCACCAAGTACCTGATCCGTTTCCAGGACTACCGCCGCAAGGCCCAGCTCCTTGAAGCTGTGAAGAACATCACCCTGGAGGGCAAAACCAAAGGGCGCCATCTGGGAGACGCCATGCACTTTGTGGGTCGGAATGTCTTCAAACATACCCGTGCAGGAGCTTTGATGAGGAAGGTGGCTGTATTTTTCACCAACGAACCGTCACAAGATACAAACGAAATTGTTACCGCTGTGATGGAATATCGGGGTTTCAACATCACCCCTGTAGTCATCTCACTGAGGAACGCTCCTCGTGTTAGTCAAGCGATGGCGGTGAGTTTGATTTGTTAGCAGTGCTCTGTTGTCTCATAGGAATCGCATCCAAACATGTTATCACTTCAGCTGTCAAAGTGTCCCACAGTGAGCTCTCACTTCAGAGTAAATCCTTAAGAGCTGAAACAATAAGTCAATTAATCAACTGACATGAATAGTTATCGTCAACTACTTTGATAATCCTTTAATTGTGTCACTTGTCAAGCAAATAAAGCCAAACATTCTCTGGTTCAAGCTTCTGAAATCCTGAAACCCATCTTTGGGTTTTGGACCATTAGAGAAACAAAACATTTGAAAACTTCACTTGGGAAGTTGTGCAGGACTCTTTTTGATATTTCATTGACTAAACAATTGATCTGATCTCAATCAGCTAATCATTTGGTCTATAAATCATTGTAAAACAGAGTCAAATGCACAATATGCTAGAGCACAATGTTATGCCATTAAATGTCTTTTTTGTCCAAAACTCAAAAATATATGATTTACTATCATATAGGACCAATAAAAGCTGCAATTTCCCACATTTCCCAACTCATAGATTTGCGAGGTTTTTTTTCTAGCCAATCTATCGATCATGTTCCCCTTATGACCCCAATGCACCATCAAAGAAAAAAGAGAAAGAAGACAAATTAGCGGGAGCAGTGCATCTCTGTGTGTGCGTGTGTGTATTTTAGGCTTTATAAATATCCATTGCAGATAGAGTAGGCCTGTATATAAGGAGAAACGTGGTGTGGAGTTGTTAGATAGAGGGTTATGGCAGCTTAGTGGGTTCAAATCCCGGTGCTGGCATCGTAGGTCTCCCACACACAGGGGAGCAGCCAACGTGGCCACCCACCCACCACATACCTCCCAACAAAACTTAAAAACCAGGCAGGCAAGGATGTTTTAATTTCTATTCATTCTTTTTATCCTTTGGTTATTCATGGGTATTATAGGGTTTGAAATTGGTTGTTGGGATGTGTTGTGCAATAAAACCATGTTAATCATTATAAAATTGATAATAAACCCTGAAGGTTAGGGTATGAGCTTCTAAAGCATTGCTCAACAGCCTGGCTTAGGGTTATCTTGAGAGCCTCCGATAAAGCCCTGTTATCTATTCCCTCTGGGGAAGGGTACTGTCAGGGGTCAGCTTACCTGAAGAATTTAGACTAGAATATTCACTGCCTTCTTTTACATCCTCAGAACTTACTTCTACTGTATGGCTTTTGCTTAATATTTTTATCTGATTCACTCATGTGTTACTTTTAAATGTTTTATGTGCTATTTTCTTAGTTGACTTACCTGGGAGTGAAAGTGCTATATAAATAAAGATTATTATTGTAATTATTATGAGATGGTCATTGGATGCCTACTAATCGTGTAATCTTTCATGACTTTGCCTGACATACATATGTGATGGATAAGGTGCCTGGGACTCATGTCATTGTTCCACCCGACAGCATTAACATCAGTCCTCTTTTGTTTTGCCACGTTTACACATGAGCAGCTAAGAGCACATTGTCCACCCATTTGTCAAGTCATGAACACGTTGTAAAAGTTGTCCAAGTAGTTGAGAGAGGGCAAAAATAATCTGACATGCAGGTATTTTCAAGACATTATGAAGCTTTTCACATTATCTTCACTTTGAAACATTACACAGACTAAAAGGGAGTAAGGGAGTGTTTCGTGGCTTTTTGGCTTTTTGGCCTGCAAACAAATGAACAAATACTGAACCTGACAACTAAATCACTATGTTGGATAGTAAATACAAAATTAATGTAGTTTTAAGCCTAAAATGACATGTCTGGAATTTTTTTTCCTAAGATTTCCTAAGAGCTTACTGATACCATTCTCAGCCACTGAAGTGAATCTTTTTTTTGGTAAGGGTATATTGAGTGGTAAATAATGACAGCTGCTGTTTCATCCCAGGTTGATGACACAGGACACTCCGTCTTCACGGTGCTGGACCAGGACGCTAATCTGCGCAAAGTCAAGAACTGTGTAATCTGTTACGGTAAGCTTTGAGCCTCATGCTTAAATTAACATTAAATATGTGATTAAAGTGAGAAATGGACAAGAAGGCTAAGCCTGTGCATCCTGTCAAGTAAACTCATGTTGGTTGTTTGCATCCAGAATCAAATTGTTTCTGTCACTAAACAGTTTTCATGATCTTATCTTAAGTCCGACATAACACAAATATTGCAGAACATTCATTTCAGAATATAACAGATGCCTTTTTTTCCCATTAATAAGTTCCTCCAAGTACCTAGTAGTAAGTACCTTCAACAATTGCAAATCAGGTCAACATTTTTAATGATCCAGAACCATTTTACAACCAAAGAATCAGAGTTTCTGAATGTTTCCTTCTGTTTCTTCAGACCCCTGCAGACCTGAACAAGAGTGCTCCTTCAAACAGGAACCTCAGGAAGTGGATCTGGACCTGGTGATGGTGGCTGACAGCTCCAGGCTGATGCAGGCTGATGAGTACGCTGGTGTCCAGCAGCTGTTGGGCTCTGTGGTGGAGCAGCTGGCTGTGAGCTCGCAGCCCCGCCTGGCTGATGGGAAAGTCCGAATAGCTGTAGTCCAGAGCGGAACTCAGACTCCCAAGTTGGAGTTTGGCCTGCAGACATACCAGAACCCTCAGGAGATGAGGAGGCACCTGATCACAGCCATGCAGCAGCAGGGCGGCTCCTCAGCACTGGGACAGACGCTGGAATACACTCTGAGAGAGGTGCTCCGGAAGACCAGCCAGTCCCGCAGGAGGAAGGCAATTCTGACTGTGGTGGGCACCCATGCGGCTTACGAGGACCGGGCCAGACTAAAGTACATCTCCCAGAAGGCCAAGTGTGAAGGGGTGGCGATGTTTGTGGTGACGGTGGGCGACCGCTACGACCGGACGCAGGTGGAGGAGCTGGCCAGTCTGCCTGTACAGCAGCACCTGATCCACGTTGGGCGGCTGAGGCCCGACGAGCAGGGCTACGCCCAGCGCTTCTTCAGGGTCTTCCTCTCTGCTCTCAACAGTAAGAACAGACTCTCTCAGACAGTAGAGGGATACAAGTTGTCTTCAACTTTCCTACAGGTCAACAACTTAGCAATGCACAATAAAGAAGAAAAGACAGAATTAAAATAACTATTACATTTTGAACTATAAATAACACTTGATTCATACAAACAGTGAGTAAAAGCTATGTCCATAATAGAGTCTGACAGTGATGCGCACAGAAGCTTTAGATGTTGTTGTGGGTTCAGCTGGTCATTTTTGATCCAGTGTTTAGACATTTTCCTTCCCTTCATTTTGTTTGTAAGTAACAAGAAACATTTATATATTCTCCTCTTCTGTTTTCAGAGGGAAGGAACTCATATCCTCCTGTTTCTTTAAAACGGACCTGCGACAAGCTGCAAGAGCCGACCACAGGTGCTTTGGCACCAACCTTCGATCTTAACGGGTAACTCACACTAAATTACAATTTACACAATTACACATTTTTAGGTCAAATGACATCTCGACCTGTAAGTAAATCTTTATGTTAATATAAAGCATGTCTTAAATACACCGAATTTACACATTTTCTCAGCACAGATCCAGTAGCCACCAAAACATGTTGGTAAATGTTTCTGACAATAAATGTAATAAAAATGTCACATCTTTAAAATGAATTCAGCTGTTTAATTAAAGAGAGTGAATATTGGATTCAGCAGGTGGACAGAACGACTCCAAATGAATGATAATGTTGATCAGTAGCTGTTGGATGTGGGAATAAACAGCTGTTTACATGTCAACTTAAAGCTGATGATGAGCCAGATTTCTTTCTGATGAAAACTAGTAAACCAAGAGAAAAAAGAAATTGGAGATGTAACCTTTATGTAATCTGACTGTGTTACTGCTGTGTGTTCAGTCTGGGGTCGGCAGAGCTGATGGATGAGGGCGTGGAGGAGCAGGAGCAGATTGGAGTAAAGCCCACACAGCTGGATATCATTGAAACTTTGAAAACAGAGGACGGAAAGAGTTTACTGCCAGTAGCTAACATCAAAGGTAACACAAACACACCTCTTTACACCCAAAAACACACATCCTGTCCTAAAACAAATAAAATACACAAATAAAACACATTTTATTTGTGTATTTTATTAGTTTGTCTTGCGTACTTGCGTGTGCCAGAATGGTGGATTTTATACATAAACTGTGGTTTCAATAAATATTGATGTACAGAACCACATTTATTAAATGTCTTCTAGCAGTGTTTAGCGACCT
Source organism: Scomber scombrus (assembly GCF_963691925.1). Taxonomy (NCBI): domain Eukaryota; kingdom Metazoa; phylum Chordata; class Actinopteri; order Scombriformes; family Scombridae; genus Scomber; species Scomber scombrus. Next base: position 31,595,531 of record NC_084976.1, on the reverse strand, counting down.
TTAGTGGTTTTCTTTCCTCAGACTTTCAATATGTCACATAATATAATATAATATAATATGATATTATACAGCAATTTGAAAGAGTTGATTGTGTTCACATCTCATGTCAGCACACAGAAAACATATGATGAGTTTGTGCAGGTATGAACGTTTGTTGAGTCTGACTTGGAAGAAAGCTGTATTAGTTTGAAAAAAGTAAGTTATCCTCGATGTGTTATGAGGAGTGAAGCAGGAGACTGTAGATAAAGCAAAGCTGGAGGATGATGTCTTTATTCCAGGCTCAGGTACAGGCAGAGTAAAACTGAACTGAACACATAAAGAATAACGCAGCAGAGCAATCTGAACAAAGGATCCAAACAGACTGAACTGAAAACCAGGACTTAAATACAAACTGAACTAATGAAAGAACAAATAGGGGAGTACACAGGGAGTAGGACAGGACTAACGAGCCTGATGCAGGAGAACCCTAACCCTAACCCTTTGGGACACAAGAGGGAAACAGACCCAACAGACAACCAAAAACCCAGAAAACCCAAAGACCCCTCTTTACACAAGTGGACAGCAGAGACACATTTCTGTTCACATCTGTCTCTATTATGCGTCTCCAGTTGACCACTTGTGATTTTGTTGCTGTCTACATCAACACTGCTAGAAGCTCAGAATTATTACATCAGTAAGACAAGTGTCAGATTTGTTTTCAGTGCTAAAGAGCTCAGATCTAATAAAATGTTTCAAGAACTTATATACACGTATGAGCTATTCCAACTGTTCATATTACTGCAACCACATACATCAACCGTTTACCAAAACAATCTCCACATCCTCCATCGATTACGTATTTTTCTGTTACGTCATGACTGGGGACACGTAAGGACACATTAGCATTTACACTACACATGGTTTGTGGTCAAATGGGCCCCAGACCACCCTGCAAGTGGTTTGAGTGAGCAGATAACAGTGCATCTTGGTGGTTGTTTTCACTTGTATTTATCGCCGTCCACTTGTGATCAGATCTCCCAAGACACATGTTAATGCCAGGTGTAAAAAGGGTTCATCAGTAGGTTCAAGAAAGAAAGAAAACACACACTATAAACTTAAGTAAGCTGCAAGATAATCAGAGAAACATATCAACTCCAAGTCCAAAATACAGATCTATTCTATTATCCAAAAACTGCTGGATACAACTAAAGCTGGAAGCTCCGTGAAAGAAGTCGGAAACACATTCACAAAATAATCTGGTCAATGAACAAATGTTCTACTTAACAAAACTATTGATTAGTGCAGCTACAAGAAAAGATTTGTGAGCTAAATTATGTAAACTCCCTCATGTTGTCAGTTCACTGATATACACTATATGGACAAAAGTATTGAGACACTTGGCCATCCCATTCCAAATCCATAGACATTAATATGGAGCTGGTTCCCCCTTTGCAGCTACAACTGCTTCCACTCTTCTTTGAAGCTTTTCCACAAGATTTTGGAGTGTGTCCACAAAATAATTTTTGCCCATTCATCCAGAAGAGCATTTTTGCAGTCAGACACTAATGTTGGACAAGAAGGCCTGTTCGCAATCTCTGTACCTTGACCTTGCTTTGTTCACTGGCACACATTCCTGCTGGAACAGAAAAGGGTCCTCCCCAAACTGTTCCCAAAACATTGAAAGCACAGAATTGTCCAAAATGTCATGGTGTGCTGAAGCATGAAGGTTTCCCTTTAGTGTAACTAAGGAGCCTAGCCCAACCCTGAAAAACAACCTCATACCATTAACCCTCCTCCACCAAAATACAGTTGGCACAATGCAGGCAGGTAATGTTTTCCTGGCATCTGCCAAACCTAGACTGATCCATCAGACTGTCAGGCAGGGAAGCATGATTTGTCACTCCACAGGACACGTTTCACTGCTCCACAGTCCAGTGGCAGCGAGCTCTACACCTCTCCATCCGACAACCGGTATTGTGTTTTGTGAGGTATTGTGTCAGGCTTGTATACAGCTGTTCGGCCATGGAAAACCATTCCATGAAACCACCGGCACACAGTTTCTGTGCTGATGTTCGTACCAGAGGAAGTTTGGAACTCTGCACTAATTGAGTCAACAGAGTGTTTGTGACTTTTACGCACTATGCGTCTCAGCACATGTTGATCCCTGTGACTTTACGTGGTCTACACCTCGTGACTGAATTACTGTTGTTCCTGAACGCTTCCACTTTTCAATAACACCACTTCCAGTAGACTGTGGAATATCTGGCAGGGAAGATATTTCACAAACTGACATATTGCAGTGGTGGCATCCTAAGACAACACCAAGTTTTAATTCACTGAGCTCTTGACCCAGCCTTTCACAAATGTTTGTAAAGGCAGACTGCATGGCTAGGTGCTGGATCTGAATGAAACACCTGAATTCAGTGATTAAGAAGTGTGTCCCAATACTTATATGTATCCAAATAGTGTACGTCTATAATTCCACTCTTCAGGATAAAAATATGAAAATGTTTTTGCATGAGTCCCACTGTTGAGTGTAACACTTCAATCTCTCTTCTGTTTCCATCCAGATGCCAGATGTTTGCTCAAAAAAGACCCCGGCAGCTGTGGGAACTAGACCATAAAGTGGTTCTTCGACAGCGAAAGCAGCCAATGCTTCTGGTACACCGGCTGTGGCGGCAACAGCAACCGCTTTGAGACGCGGAAGGCTTGTGAGAAGGTTTGTCTGTGGAAGAGTCGATGAAGAGGATGTTGGACACCTTCAGAAAAAAAACAACTGTTCAAGGAAATAACCATGAAGACTTCTGAAATGATTTAAGAACATTTATTCACGGCTGGGCTTTTTTTTTGTTTTTATTTTTTTATTTTTATGTCCACTACTCTTTTGCACTCTTTCTGTTGAATGTTGATTCCTTCTTTCACACTTATCTGACCGAGACCAGAGCTGTAAACGCTTCTTTCAGGATTTTTATAAACACATCAGGTGCTATTTAAAAAAAAGAAAGTCAGGTCACATGGTTCATCTGGAGTCAATGCAACAAGTGACCATTTTACATTTTGTTCTGTTTCTGATTAAAATTCATATTTCACATCACATCAAAACTCTGCATTGTCTATCAATATAAAAAACTGTGGATTCATTTTCAAATCCAATCATTAGCCAATCAGAGGGGTTGTCTCCTCACCCTGAGGTCAGTGACTAAGTGATATTGATCCTGCGCAGCTCGATGTGGTTTTGGTTTTGGGATGCAACTAATTTATTACTGATTAATCTGACAGTTATTCTCTCGATTAATTGATTTTTTTTTTTGGTCGATAAAATGTCGGAAAATGGTGAAAAATGTGGATCAGTATTTCCCAAAGTCCAAGCTGACTCCCTCTAATGTTTTATTTTGTCCACAATACAGAAATATTCAGTTTACTGTCACAGAGGACTAAACAATAGAAAATATAAACATTTTAAAAAAACTGCAATCAGAGAATTTGGACTTTTGTTTTATGACTCAAAACAACAAATCGATTGACAAAATATTTGTTGTCCAATAATTGGTGATGTTTCTATTTTGGTTTTATTGTATTAAAACCATTGTACACATAACACAGTTTGCACACATTCACTGTAAATACACAGATTTAATCCAATGAACAAAATGAAACAAACTATAAACAACATATTAATTTATATTTATATTGTTTTGCATAAAATTGCATAAAAACAAGTTCAAATAACTTATTTCCATCAAGGTCCTGTTCTCAAATGATGACACACAGACTTCTGATACTCGTCTACATTACTGACTGAAAGTTGTTGATTATAAAACGCATTAACTGCAACTAATGATTACTTTCATTTTTGATTATTGTGACAATTATTTTCCTGATTAATGCTTTTGTCTACAAGATGTTAGAAAATAATGAAAAGTCATGATAGTGTCATATAGCCAA